>NC_057798.1:143126652-143268748 GCF_018294505.1 Triticum aestivum | reverse complement strand
GGGGCGACATCACAGAAAGGGCTTTAAAAAGAAATGCCACAGTCGGACGTCGGGGCGACATCACAGAAAGGGCTTTGACAGAAAGTAAAATACAACAATGCCACAGTCAGACGTCTGAGCGACATCACAGAAAGGGCTTTTATTCACAAGTAAATAATACTCATAATAAACATTTAATTCTTGAGAATAAATGGGTTAGTCCATCCACAGGAATATTCGTTTAACCGGACTTAGCACTCATGCGATTCACCGGAGTCTCTGTCATCAAAACTGACATTTGATTAGGATAAGATAATATCGGTCTAGGACAGGGAATAGATGATTTGGAGGAATATATGACTCTGCAGAGTTTGTACAAAAAAAATTTTCCCAGAGCCAACGGATTTCCGTAGTCATGAAGGACTAGTTCCGTTTACGGTATTTCAGAAGAAAACACAGCTAACCAGTACACACCCATCCTACCTCTCGATGCTAGGAATCACCCTAGACATCGTCCAAGAAAAACTTTTGAGACGGGGAGATCACAATCTCGAATAGCATGGGATCAAATTTATATACGCGCGCTCTAAGGGGTGCCCCCCTCTCGGTCCCAACCGGAAACACCCATGCCCCCTGACCGGATGACTGGCTTTAATCCAGGGCCATGGAACCATCATCATGGCCTCTCCTTTTTGGTGTGTACCAGAAAAGCGGTTTGCAACTTACTAAACCATATTCCTTGCGGAAAACATGTGGTAGTACAGGGAAGGAAATGAGAGGAACTGGACCGATACGGTTTGACAACTGAAGTCACATAGTCTGGCATAAGACTGGCATGCTACAACACTGCCATCTCACCCATCCTCATGCCAACACATGGCCATTCATACTTACATCCATCCACTTATGGATCATCGAACTCACTTACCTCATTATCGCATAAAATAACGTTCATCGATATGCTTCTCAACATGCCATAAAACTAACTAAATGCAAAACATGCCAAGACACTCATCATATCAAAAGTTCAAACATGCTTGCCTAGTTCAGAGTAGTCGGAGCCTAGCTCGGTGAAGTTCGCGGCTCCGTCACCTCCTTCGGTATCTACGGTATAAAGAAAATATATGCGCTATCGTAAATACCAAGGAGTGCACAGAAAGTAAACCAAATATTTTTCAAATAAATCTGATAAAAAACTAGACAAAATTTTAAAGAGAACAGAAAAAGAATCAATCAAAAATACTTTTCTGTTTAAAAGTTATAAGGGTTTTTGCCCAGGGACTCATCTGTAATGAAACAGAAAGTTTCCAGGGGCTAGCTTATAAAAGCAGAAAACGCTTCGGCAGAAACTACGCCAGCTCAAAGGGAAAACGTACTTTGCCCGAAGACGCTTCCAGAAAACGTTTCAACAGAGAGAGCAGAGAGGCTGACGGTGGGGTCCCACGCGTCAGGTTTGAATTTCAAAAAAAGGCAAACGGAGCTCGTCGGCGCCCGAGAGCCGCGGTGGTCGCCGGCGGCGATCCACGGTGAGGCAGGGGGATCGGAGGGTACCTCCGTGCTCAGGGCGCCATTCCGCGTCGGTTGGTGCTGGTGGTGGTCGCCGGCGAGTACCACGTCGACGGCGAGCTTTGCTCCGGCGGACGGCGGCTCGGGTGGTCGAGGAATTCATCGGAGAGGGCTGCAGAGGTAAAATTGACGAGGGGGTTAGGCTCCTGGTAGCTAGAGAGAGTAACAGACGGGGTTTGGGCGCCGGAGACGGCCTCACCGGAGCGAATCGTGGTGGAGGCCGAGGCGGATCGGGGCGGCCGGAGTTGGGGGGGAGACCTCCTCGGGGTCCCCCTAGTGGCCTGGCGTGGCGTTGGTGAGGAGTGGGGATGAGGCGTGCACGAGGGTGAGCTCGGGGGCCCTTTTTATAGGCGGCCCGAGGCGGTTGCCATGAACGGGGATCTCCACCGAGTGATTACGGCGGTGCCGTGGATGTGCAGGGGGGTTAGGGGCTTGGGCAGTGCCGTTGAGGTCCACCGGTCCCATTTAGGCGCTAAACGGGCTGAGGTTTGGCGTTATGGGTGAGCTCGACGGAACGGGGGTGGCGCGGCCCGTCGGCGGCAGGGAGCACGTTCCGTGCTTGCCGGGCCACGGCGACGGTGCCACGGGCGTGCGCTGGCATGGCAGGGACACGCGGAGAGCCAAGGGGCTTTGGGCGGCGCTGAACGGCGTTCTGCCGTGGTGTGCCTTCTGTCGGCCGCCACGGGAGGTCCCGACGCCTCAGAAGACGCCGGCGAGGGCAGGCCAGCGCACCACCGACGCCAGGAAGGCTCCACGCACGCGTGTGAAGCTCCGGACAAGAGGGAGGGGCTACGAGGAACGTGCCAAGTGCACTGTGAACGCGTGAGTGAAACTGACGAACGCAAGATGACACTGAAACTGAATTTTCTGAATTTTGAACAGCAACAGTGCATGCAAGGTGTTCGACAGAATGAATTTGGCCTCTGGGGATTTTTCCTTGAGCTGAAACTTGGTGGATTGGCTTCTCATTGCTCAAATAGGTTGCCTGAATTTTGGTGGAATATTTGGAGGAGGGTAGATATGAATTTCATCAAATTTGGCAAATCTGGTCCAAACTTGCAGAGACTGAATTTTGAAAAATTTGAAAAGAGGAGTGGATCAAGATGGTTCTGAGTTGTGGGTACAAAGGACTATCCAGGAGAGTTGGTTTGAGGTCAAAACTCAAATGCAATAGGGTACTTGCTTTGAAAATCCCTCAGGCTCCAAATAATTTTCAGAATTGATATGAGAGGAAAAATAATTAGAATAAAATCCAAAACTTGTTTGGATTAGTTGGGACAGAGAACTTAGGTTGATCACAAGGTGTAGGGGAGGTTTTGGAGGGGTTTTACCACATGGGAACAATGCAAAGTCAAGGGTGGTTCCAAGATATGAAAATCCCCAAATTTTCATAGAGTTTCATTTTAAAAGAAAAAGGATTAAACTCCCAAAAATGAATTTGAGAGGGAACCAACAGAGAAGAAGTTTTCAAAAGATCAAACACCAAAGTTTGAAAAAAAATAAAATCCTTGCCAAAGCAAAGGAAGTTTTTAAGAGGGAGATTTTCTAAAAGTAGAAAAAAAAATTTAAATGGCCTCTTTTCATAACCACAAAGTTTTTGATAAAAACCAAATAAATTTTTTGGAGTGTCACATTCGGCGGCCGGGTCAAGGGATCTTCCCGGGTCCTCGGGTTGTGGAGCCGGACTGTGTATGCCCTCCACATCCCGACGCAGTTCCTGCGTCAAAATCATAAAGTAAGGCAGTTAACTTTGAAAGCACGGGTCGGATGAATAAATGTCTGCTTACCTAGCTCCGAGGGTTATTCATGGAGAACCCATTCAATGGGCTCGTCTCTAGGAAGTCCTCCTTCTCCCCCTTGTACAGGTCGGACAGTATCTTCACCAGATCCGCGGCCGATCCCGGCCCCTTGCAGCCATGACGGGTGGCGTCATTCTCCCCGTTGAAATCCCACATGGGGTGGCCCCTATATTGGAGCGGCTGCACCCCTCGCATAATGCACGTGGCCATGACTCCAATCATGGTCAATCCGGAATGGGCCAGCAACCTTATCCGGCCCATCAAATAATGGACGCTCCTGTCTTCCTCCTGTTGAGGGCTCCGCGGGCGCCAACTTAGGCGTTTCTTCAGAGGAGCCTTGCTGAACTTCGGGAGGCCAATCCGAACTGGGTCTGGCAGTGGAGCATCTTCCACATAAAACCATTCCGAGGGCCAATCTTCGGACGCCTTCTTTGGGGTTCCGGATAGATATCCGGTCCCGGCGATGCGCCATATTTCGGCTCCACCCACTTGATATATTGACCCCTCGTGAGAACAGGGTGCGAGGCAAAATAGTCTCTTCCACAGCGCAAAATGGGGCTCGATGCCCAGGAACAGCTCGCAAAGAGCTACGAAACCCGCGATGTGCAGAATAGAGGCGGGCGTGAGGTGATGAAGCTGGAGTCCGTAGAACTCCAGAAGCCCCCGGAGAAACGGATGTATGGGAAATCCGAGCCCCCTTATTAGATAAGGGACGAAGCACACCCGCTCTCATTTGGAGGGACTAGGGGTGGCCTCCGCTTGCTTTCCACCTTTGTAGGTGGCCAGCCCGGCTCGAACTGGGACCATAAAGGCCGGAGGAAGGTATCCCTCCGCTTGGAGCGTCACCAGCTCGTTGTGCGGAACTGAACATCTCCTCCAATCTCCTGGCTGAGGGCTAGGAGCGTGAGAGGAGGAGCCGCGTCGACGGTCCATGATGAAATGGATTTTTGGTCAGAAGCGCTCCGATGAGTACTCGCAGAAGGAAGATGGTGTGATTTGGATGTGGATTCTTGCCTCTCTTATAGGCAGATTATTTGCGCAGCTAGGGGGTAAAATATAAAAATACCCTGGCCTTTCGCATTCGTGCGACACGTGGAAGAGGGCCATTATTGGGCATGGAAGCCAAGGAGCGCAACATTTGTAGGGAAGCCGGACACTATTCGGCAAGCACATGGAATTTGGAGGAGAACCCGCCTTGCAACACCGAAGACAATATACGTGCCGGACTCGTCGTCATTGAAACCTGGTTCGGGGGCTACTGAGGTAGTCCTGGACTAGGGGGTGTCCGGATAGCCGAACTATCATCATCGGCCGGACTCCAAGACTATGAAGATACAAGATTGAAGACTTCGTCCCGTGTCCGGATGGGACTTTCCTTGGCGTGGAAGGCAAGCTTGGCAATACGGATATGTAGATATCCTACCATTGTAACCGACTCTGTGTAACCCTAGCCCTCTCCGGTGTCTATATAAACCGGAGGGTTTAGTCCGTAGGACAAACAACCATTACAACAATCATACCGTAGGCTAGCTTCTAGGGTTTAGCCTCCTTGATCTCGTGGTAGATCCACTCTTGTACTGCCCATATCATCAATATTAATCAAGTAGGAGTAGGGTTTTACCTCCATCGAGAGGGCCCGAACCTGGGTAAAAACATCGTGTCCCTTGTCTCCTGTTACCATCCGCCTAGACGCACAGTTCGGTACCCCCTACCCGAGATCCGCCGGTTTTGACACCGACATGGGGTCTCACTCTCCATCATCTCCGGAAGGAGATCCCCCGAAGACGAACTCTGTCGAGAAAAGCTGCTAGCCGGACTGCAAGGAATGGATCCTGGTTACTGTTTTTGGAGAAGGAAGCACTGGCTTTGTATTTACAATTAACTTATGGCTCTGCTGAGGACTGGCCCGTTTGCAGGCAAGGCGCGGCGAAGACGCCCTTCGGGGCAGGGCCCCATGGTGAAGTCTTCTTCCCTTGTCTGGGCGCCTCCGTCTCCAAGTCTTCGGAGGCGACCCTCTTCTTCCCGCGAGGGGAGGAGACCTTAGATTCCCCTCCCCGACTATCCTCCTCTGGGGAGGTAGCAATTCCCCCTGTTTGGATGTGCAATGTGTGAAGTTCTGCTTCCATATTCTTCCCTTCGCCTTTCCCCGAAGGCACTTTACTTAGCACACGACCAAGCATCTTGGCTATGGTGGGACTTGGCGAGCCTTCGGGAAGTGGCGTCGGACACCTGATTCTCTCCACCTTGCTGAGCCATTCCTGGCCACGGAGGATTTTCATAATAATGGTTATGATAAATATAAACGAAGTGTTCGATTTCTGGGTTACTTACTTGGGTATCTGGGCGATTGCAGCTCAGGCTTGCATCCTTGGTGGTGTCTGGACACTTTACTTGTGGTCCGAAGAATAATTTACACATCCCTTCGAGTGTCAGGCCGAAGAAGTGCAGAATAGTCTGCGGACCTTCCGGATTGAATTCCCACATCCGGAGAGGCTGGCATTTGCACAGCAACATCCATCGGATTAGCATTACCTGAATTATGATGACAAGGCTAATGCCCAAGCCGCGAAGGAAGTGAGAAACAAATACGACGCTCTCGTTGGGCTCGGGAGTAGGAATGACCTGCCCTGGAGCAGGAAGCCTGTGCTTGATGTCGGCGGTCAGATATCCGACCTCCCTAAGCTTCGCAATGTCCTCCTCTGTGACCGAGGAGGCCACCCACCGGCCTTGAGGGTTGGATCCGGACATGGTTGAGGGTCCGAGGTGCTTGAGCTTGGGTTTCGGGTGTTAGAACTCGAGATGCGAAGAAGCGCAAGGGAGGTGGAAAAGAGGGATAGGCCTCGGCCCCTTTATAAAGGGGGAGAATATCAAGCGCCCTCAGCGTAACCGCTCAGGACTTACCTAAAAACATAGATTCATACCAACAAACATCATGGGTACGTGTGCACCTATATTAATGGAAGATCCCACGCTAAGGGGAGCACGATCTCTGCTTTGGCAAGGTGTGCCAGTAAAACCGCCTCGCAACGCGTATCGAGGGAGGCCAAGTAAAACCGGTTCGTGTTGGGCCGAGCCACGATGCAGGAGCACGCCGTACAAAAATTGCCAGCAAATCAAATTTATGAAGTGCTATGCTCTCTACGGTGGTATGTGAAGATCATCTTGAAGATGCGGACACGGTTTAAGTGTTCGATAACTACTTTGGAGTATTCGGAGATGGAACCCGCCTTGCAATGCCGAAGACAAACTGCGCGCCGGACTCATTGTCATTGAAGCCTGGTTCAGGGGCTGCTGAGGGAGTCCTGGATTAGGGGGTATCCGGACAGCTGGACTATATAATTTGGCCGGACTGTTGGACCATGAAGATACAAGACTCAAGACTTCGTCCCGTGTCCGGATGGGACTCTCCTTTGCGTGGAAGACAAGCTTGGCGATCCGGATATTATATTCCCTTCTTTGTAACCGACTCCATGTAAACCCTAGCCCTCTCCGGTGTCTATATAAACCGGAGGGTTTAGTCCTTAGAGACAGAATCATAATCATCATAGGCTAGTGTCGTGGGAAACGAGCACCTATGGGGCAGGGCCCCTTCTCGGTCCGGCAGGGAGCGGAGGGCGCACGAAGAGCAGATCGAGGTAATGCACGCGAGGGATTTTACCCAGCTTCGGAGCTCTCCGGAGAGATAAAACTCCTACTGCTGCTTTGTGTTTGTATCCTGTTCTTGCTTGAGAGCGTGCGTGTGTTGTAGTTTCGAATGAGTCGAACCCCTCCTACGTGCGCATGGGCCTCCTTTTTATAGGCTAAAGGGGTCACCAACAGGTGGCAACGCAGAGAGGGGTAAAGAAGTAAAAAGAGAGGTTGGTACAACCGCTATCAACAGTGCCCCCTACCTAACTCTGACGGCAGGGGACAAGGGCATTTAATGCCCGTCCGGTCGCCCAAACAGTGCAAGAAACGACCGTTAGGGGCGCCACCGATCGCCACGATGGCCTTCTCGTCATCTCCACTCGCCACCTCGCACCGCTCGGCTGCACAGCTACTCGCCACGTGCACCAAGAACGATCCTGCGGCGACACGTCGTCGGATGCGCTGGAGCGTGGGCGCAGAGTGGTGGCTTCGTCGCGGCAAGCGCCTTGCCGCGGTCGCTGTCCTGTCGCACCCGCAAGCTTGTCGCTCGACGGGTCTTGCCGGGACGCGCGGCGCGTCGTGGCAAGTCTCTTGAAAATGCCTTGGTTGGCCTTCCCAGCAAGCTCCTCTTGCCGGGGCCTTGTCCTTCCCGGCAAGCTCCTCTTGTCGGGGCCTTGTCTTCTCAGTTAAACACTTTGTTCTTGAATGGCATCAAATAGGAATGACGGAGGATCTTGGTGGATGCCCGGCAAGTCTTGCCGCGGGACGCTGCGACTGCCCGTGCACAAGTTCGGGGTACTAAGGTACCCCTACTTTAGTACACCGACAGCTAGCTTCTAGGGTTTAGCCTCTATGGTCTCGTGGTAGATCAACTCTTGTAATACCCATATCATCAATATCAATCAAGCAGGAAGTAGGGTTTTACCTCCATCGAGAGGGCCCGAACCTAGGTAAAACATCATGTCCCTTGCCTCCTGTTACCATTAGCCTTAGACACACAGATCGGGACCCCCTACCCGAGATCCGCCGGTTTTGACACCGACAATGATGACGGCGATGAATCCCCCTCTCCGAAGCCCCGAACGGACTCCAGATCAGCCCTCCCGAGAGAGATTAGGGCTTGGCGGTGCTACATCTTGAGCTTGCGTTGGTTTTCCTCAAAGAGGAGAGGGTGATGCAGCAAGTGTAGCGTAAGTATTTCCCTCAGTTTTGAGAACCAAGGTATCAATCCAGTAGGAGGCTCCTCAAAAGTCCCACGCACCTACACAAACAAACTGAGAACTCGCAACCAACGCAATAAAGGGGTTGTCAATCCCTTCACGACCACTTGCGAAAGTGAGATCTAATAAAGATAGTATGATAAGATAAATATATTTTTGGTATTTTATAATATAGATGCAAAAAGTAAAGATGCAAATAAAACTAGATTGAAAGCAAATATGATAAAAGATAGACCCGGGGGCCATAGGTTTCACTAGTGGCTTCTCTCAAGATAGCATAAGTATTACGGTGGGTGAACAAATTACTGTCGAGCAATTGATAGAAAAGTGCATAGTTATGAGAATATCTAGGCATGATCATGTATATAGGCATCACGTCCATAACAAGTAGACCGACTCCTGCCTGCATCTACTACTATTACTCCACACATCGACCAACTCCTGCCTGCATCTAGAGTATTAAGTTCATAAGAACAGAGTAACGCATTAAGCAAGATGACATGATGTAGAGGGATAAACTCAAGCAATATGATATAAACCCCATCTTGTTATCCTCGATGGCAACAATACAATACGTGCCTTGCAACCCTTTCTGTCACTGGGTAAGGACACCGCAAGATTGAACGCAAAGCTAAGCACTTCTCCCATGGCAAGAAAGATCAATCTAGTAGGCCAAACCAAACTGATAATTCGAAGAGACTTGCAAAGATAACTCAATCATACATAAAAGAATTCAGAGAAGATTCAAATATTAACTTGATCATAAACCCACAATTCATCGAATCTCGACAAACACACCACAAAAAGAGTTTACATCGAATAGATCTCCACAAGAGAGGGGGAGAACATTGTATTGAGATCCAAAAAGAGAGAAGAAGCCATCTAGCTAATAACTATGGACCCGTAGGTCTGTGGTAAACTACTCACAACTCATCGGAGGGGCAAGGATGTTGATGTAGAGGCCCTCCGTGGTTGATTCCCCCTCCGACAGAGTGCCGGCGAAGGCTCCAAGATGAGATCTCGCGGATACAGAAGGTTACGACGGTGGAAATTGTGTTTCGTGGTGCCCCTGGATGTTTTCGGGGTACATAGGTATATATAGGAGGAAGAAGTATGTCGGTGGCCACCCGAGGGGCCCACGAGACAGGGGGGCGCAGCCTCCTATCTCGTGGGGGCCTCGGGTGCTTCTTGACTTGCACTCCAAGCTCTCCGGATCACGTTCGTTCCAAAAATCACGCTCCCGAAGGTTTCATTCCGTTTGGACTCCGTTTGATATTCCTTTTCTTCGAAATACTGAAATAGGCAAAAAAACAACAATATGGGCTGGGCCTCCAGTTAGTAGGTTAGTCCCAAAAATGATATAAATGTGTAAAATAAAGCCCATAAACATCCAAAAGGGGTAATATAATAGCATGGAACAATCAAAAATTATAGATACGTTGGAGACGTATCAAGCATCCCCAAGCTTAATTCCTGCTCGTCCTCGAGTAGGTAAATGATAAAAAGAGAATTTTTGATGTGGAATGCTACCTAGCATAATTCATAATGTAATTTTCTTTATTGTGGCATGAATGTTCAGATCCAAATGAATACAAATTAAAAGTTCATATTGATAAAACAAATAGTAACACTTCAAGCATACTAATTAAAGTAATCATGTCTTCTCAAAATAACATGGCAAAAGAAAGTTCATCCCTACAAAATCATATAGTTAGGCTATGCTTCATTTTCGTCACACAAAGATGTTCCCAACTTCTATACCCCCCGATGACAAGCCAAGCGATTGTTTCATACTTAAATAATCTCAAACTTTTTCAACCTTCACGCAATACATGAGTGTGAGCCATGGATATAGCACTATGGGTGGAATAGAATATGATGATGGGGATTGTGTGGAGAAGACAAAAAAAGGAGAAAGTCTCACATTGACGAGGATAATCAACGGGCTATGGAGATGCCCATCAATTGATGTCAACATGAGGAGTAGGGATTGCCATGCAACGGATGCACTAGAGCTACAAATGAATGCTCAACAAAAGAAAACTAGTGGGTGTGCATCCAACTTGCTTGCTCACGAAGACCTAGGGCATTTGAGGAAGCCCATCATAGGAATATACAAGCCAAGTTCTATAATGAGAAATTCCCACTAGTATGAAAAAGACAACTTATGAGACTCAAAACATGGTGCTACTTTGAAGCACAATATATGAGACTCACTACATGAAGAACAAGGTGCTACTTTGGAGCACAAGTGTGGAAAAAGAGATAGTAACATTGCCCTTTTTATTTATTTTCTTTTTTTCTTTTCTTTCTTTTCTTTTTTTTTCTTTTTCTTTTTTTGGGCCATTCTTTTTTCTGTTTGGCCTTTCTTCTTTTTTTTTTCTTTGGGCAATGTTCTAATAATGATGATCATCACACTTCTATTGATTACAACATAAGAATTACAACTTGAAACTAGAACAAGATATGACTCTATATGAATGCCTCCGGCAGTGTACCGGGATGGTGCAATGAATCAAGAGTGACATGTATGAAAATATTGCATGGTGGCTTTGCCACAAATACGATGTCAACTACATGATCATGCAATGGCAATATGACAAAAGTAAAGTATGTCATGATGATGATGAGCGGAATGGTGGAAAGTTGCATGGTAATATATCTTGGAATGGCTATGGAAATGCCATAATAGGTAGGTATGGTGGCTATTTTGAGGAAGATATAAGGAGGTTTATGTGTTATAGAGCGTACCGTATCACGGGGTTTGGATGCACCGGCGAAGTTTGCACCAACTCTCAAGGTGAGAAAGGGCAATGCACGGTACCAAAGAGGCTAGCAAAGGTGGAAAGGTAAAAGTGCGTATAATCCATGGACTCAACATTAGTCAAAAGAACTCATATACTTATTGCAAAAATTTAGAAGTCATCAAAAACCAAGTACTACGTGCATGCTCCTAGGGGGATAAATTGGTAGGAAAAGACCATCGCTCGTCCCCGACCGCCACTCATAAGGATGCACAAGCCAGGTACACTTCATGTTTCAAATTTGTTACACAACTTTAACCATACGTGCATGCTACGGGACTTGCTAACTTCAACACAAGCATTCTTTGAATTCATAATCACCCAACTAGCATGACTTTAATATCACTACCTCCATATCTCAAAACAATTATCAAGTATGAAATTGATCATAGCATCCAATTCACTTCCTATGATAGTTTTTATTATACCAAACATGGATGCCTACCATTCTAGGACCAACTTTATGACCATAGCAAATACCATGCTGTTCTAGAAGACTCTCAAAATAATATAAGTGAAGCATGAGAGACTAGAAATTTCTTCAAAATTAAGACACCACCGTGCTCTAAAAGATATAAGTGAAGCACTGGAGCAAAAACTATCAAGCTCAAAAGATATAAGTGAAGCACATAGAGTATTCTAGCAAATTCTAATCAAATAGGCTTCTCATAAAAGGTGTGTACAGCAAGGATGATTGTGGGCAAATTCTAATCAAATAGGCTTCTCACAAAAGGTGTGTACAGCAAGGATGATTATGGTAAACTAAAAAGCAAAGACTACTATAATACACGACGCTCCAAGCAAAACACATATCATGTGGCGAATAAAAATATAGCTCCAAGTAAAGTTACCAATGAACGAAGACGAAAGAGGGGATGCCTTCCCGGGGCATCCCCAAGCTTAGGCTTTTGGCTATTCTTGAATATCTTGGGGTGCCTTGGGCATCCCCAAGCTTAGGCTCTTGCCACCCTTTATTCCATAGTCCATAAAAGCTTTACCCAAAACTTGAAAACTTCACAACACAAAACTCAACAGGAAATCTTATAAGCTCCGTTAGTGAAAGAAAACAAAACCACCACATAAGGTACTGCAATGAACTCATTATTTATTTAATTTGGTGTTAAACCTACTGTATTACAACTTCCTTATGGTTTATAAATTAATATACTAGCCATAGATGCATTGAAATAAGCAAACAACACACGAAAAACAGAATCTGTCAAAAACAGAACAGTCTGTAGCAATCTGTAACTAACGCAAACTTCTGGACCTCTAAAAATCCTACCAAAATAGGAAGTCCTGGAAAATTTGTTTATTGAACAGCAGCAAAAGGATTCAATACAAAAGCACGTTCTTGTGATTTAAAAAAATTATATTCGTGCGTGCAAAGTTTCTGTTTTTCAGCAGAATCAAATCAACTATCATCGTAGGTTATCCTATAGGTTCTACTTGGCACAAACACTAATTAAAAGATAAAAACACATCTAAACAGAAGGTAGATGCAAGATTTATTACTAAACAGGATCAAAAACAAAAAACATGAAGAAAATTGGGTTGCCTCCCAACTAGCGCTATCGTTTAACGCCCCAAGCTAGGCATAAAAAGCAAAGATAGATCTAACTAGTGCCATCTTTTGGCACTAAATTCATAAGTAGCACGCATGATAGATTCAGAAGGTAATTTGACTTTCTTTCTTGGAAAGTGCTCCATGCCTTGAAATTGGAATCTAATATTCCCTTCCTTCATATCAATAATCACACCAATCGTTCTAAGGAAAGATCTACCAAGAATAATAGGGCAAGAAAGATTGCAATCTATATCAAGCACGATAAAATCTACGGGCACCAAATTTCTATTTGCAACAATAAGAACATCATTGATCCTTCCCATTGGCTTTTTAATGGTGGAATCCGCAAGGTGCAAATTTAAAGAGCAATCATCAAGATCATGGAAACCTAGAATATCACATAAAGTTTTCGGAATCGTGGAAACACTAGCACCCAAATCACACAAAGCAAAACACTCATAATCTTTAATTCTAATCTTTATAGTAGGTTCCCACTCATCATTAAGTTTTCTAGGTATAGAAACTTCCAAATTAAGTTTTTCATCATAAGATTGCATCAAGGCATCAACAATATGTTTGGTAAAACCTTTATTTTGACTATAAGCATGAGGAGAATTAACAACGGATTGCAACAAGGAAATACAACTTTTTAAAGAGCAATTATCATAATCAAATTCCTTGAAGTCCGGTATATAAGGTTTAGAAGTTGAGGATTCTCCAATCTCACTTTTACCAAATTTAGCATCAAGATCTAAAGATTCCGAATTCTTGGGACGCCTTCTAGGCAAAGTTGATTCATCATCAGTCCCATAATCATCAAAATTCATATTGCAAAACATAGATCTAAAGGGAGACGCATCAATAACTTTAAGATCCTCATCATTATTTTCATCTAACTTTTCTGGTTTAGCGGCCATCTTATTGACTAAGGTGGCTTGCTTATCGGAAATTTTGGCTATAGCATTTTCAAGACGGGTAATTTGAGCATTAACACCATAAAATTCTTTATTCATATCATCAAGCTCTTTGTTCATAAACCCCAAAAAACCTTTTTGTTCCTTAAGTTCTTTTCTAAAGAAATTATTATGCTCAAATTGCAAATTCATAAAGCTTCTAATATTTGATTCAATCTCATCCATCCTTCTGAGAAGGTGGTCAGGACCCTTAGGCGAAGCCATAAGGACAAACAGGCACACAAGCAAGCAGAAAAACGGCAAGCGAAAAAGAGAGGAGGAGATTGGGAAAGAGAGCGCGAATAAAACAGCAAGGATGAAGTGGGGGAGAGGAAAACGAGAGGCAAACGGCAAATAATGTAAATGCAAGGGAGATGGGTTTGTGATGGGTACTTGGTATGTCTTGACTTGAGCGAAGACCTCCCCGGCAACGGCGCCAGAAATCCTTCTTGCTATGTCTTGAGCTTGCGTTGGTTTTCCTCGAAGAGGAGAGGGTGATGCAGCAAGTGTAGCGTAAGTATTTCCCTCAGTTTTGAGAACCAAGGTATCAATCCAGTAGGAGGCTCCTCAAAAGTCCCACGCACCTACACAAACAAACTGAGAACTCGCAACCAACGCAATAAAGGGGCTGTCAATCCCTTCACAGCCACTTGCGAAAGTGAGATCTAATAAAGATAGTATGATAAGATAAATATATTTTTGGTATTTTATAATATAGATGCAAAAAGTAAAGATGCAAATAAAAGTAGATTGAAAGCAAATATGATAAGAGATAGACCCGGGGGCCATAGGTTTCACTAGTGGCTTCACTCAAGATAGCATAAGTATTACGGTTGGTGAACAAATTACTGTCAAGCAATTGATAGAAAAGCGCATAGTTATGAGATTATCTAGGCATGATCATGTATATAGGCATCACGTCCATAACAAGTAGACCGACTCCTGCCTGCATCTACTACTATTACTCCACACATCGACCGACTCCTGCCTGCATCTAGAGTATTAAGTTCATAAGAACAGAGTAACGCATTAAGCAAGATGACATGATGTAGAGGGATAAACTCAAGGAATATGATATAAACCCCATCTTGTTATCCTCGATGGCAACAATACAATACGTCCCTGGGAACCCTTTCTGTCCCTGGGTAAGGACACCGCAAGATTGAACCCAAAGCTAAGCACTTCTCCCATGGCAAGAAAGATCAATCTAGTAGGCCAAACCAAACTGATAATTCGAAGAGACTTGCAAAGATAACTCAATCATACATAAAAGAATTCAGAGAAGATTCAAATATTAACTTGATCATAAACCCACAATTCATCGGATCTCGAACAACACACCACAAAAAGAGTTTACATCGAATAGATCTCCACAAGAGAGGGGGAGAAAATTGTATTGAGATCCAAAAAGAGAGAAGAAGTCATCTAGCTAATAACTATGGACCCGTAGGTCTGTGGTAAACTACTCACAACTCATCGGAGGGGCAAGGATGTTGATGTAGAGGCCCTCCATGGTTGATTCCCCCTCCGGCAGAGTGCCGGCAAAGGCTCCAAGATGAGATCTCGCGGATAGAGAAGGTTACGACGGTGGAAATTGTGTTTCGTGGTGCCCCTGGATGTTTTCGGGGTACGTAGGTATATATAGGAGGAAGAAATACGTCGGTGGCCGCCCGAGGGGCCCACGAGACAGGGGGCGTGGCCTCCTATCTCGTGGGGGCCTCGGGTGCTTCTTGACTTGCACTCCAAGCTCTCCGGATCACGTTCGTTCCAAAAATCATGCTCCCGAAGGTTTCATTCCGTTTGGACTCCATTTGATATTCCTTTTCTTCGAAATACTGAAATAGGCAAAAAAACAGCAATATGGGATGGGCCTTCGGTTAGTAGGTTAGTCCCAAAAATGATATAAATGTGTAAAATAAATCCCATAAACATCCAAAAGGGGTAATATAATAGCATGGAACAATCAAAAATTATAGATACATTGGAGACGTATCAGGCGGTGGCTCCGTATCGTAAAACGCGATGAAACTTTCTCTCTGATTTTTTTCTCCGCGAGACGGAATATATGGAGTTGGAGTTGAGGTCGGAGGAGCCTCAGGGGGCCCACGAGACAGGGGGGCGCGCCCAGGGGGAGGGTGCGCCCGCCACCCTCGTGGACAGGGTGTGGGCCCCCTGGTTTTGATTCTTTCGCCAGTATTTTTTATATTTTCCAAAAAGTGCCTCCATGGATTTTTCAGGACATTCCGAGAACTTTTGTTTTCTACACATAAAACAACATCATGGCAGTTCTGCTGAAAACAGCGTCAGTCCGGGTTAGTTTCATTCAAATCATGCAAGTTAGAGTCCAAAACAAGGGCAAAAGTGTTTGGAGAAGTAGATACGTTGGAGACGTATCAGAGTATATATTTCTCACCGACTTTACATTCATGTTCACACACTAGTCGTCAGTGCTCATACTTTTTCATTGTGTTATCCATGCTAGTTTAATTTCCTTTTTCTCGCTTTCTTCTTGTGTGTTTGATAAACCTTAAGAAAAAAACAAAAAAATTAGTTAGTTTAATTTCCATGCTTGTAGTAGTAATTAAAATGAAAACCCCAAAAGATTTCTTGTTCTTCTTACTTGTTGGGAGCTTTCCCATGTAAATAGTTTTATTTTCTTTTCTTTCCTTTGGGGGTCGAGAAGACCATATTGAAAATGTTTAGTGGCTCTCATGTGCATGATTGTTTATTTAACTTAGAGCCCATATTACCTTGTCTTCTCTCTTGAGTTGAATGCTTGCAGATTCCAGCTTAGTCCAATGCACGTGCACTATTATTATTATACACATCGTTCGGTCGTGCAAGTGAAAGGCAATAATGACCATATATGATGGACTTATTGAGATGAGAAAAGCTGGTATGAACTAGACCTCTCTTGTTTTTGTAAATATGATGAGTTCATCATTCCTGATTCAGCTTATTATGAAGTAAACATATTTGCAATGACATTTAGTGATTATAGTTGCTTGTGCCATGCTTGATTAGCTATGAGTTATAATGGTTTACCTTGCGTGCCAACATGCTATTAGAATGATTATGATGTGGTATGATGGGATGGTATCCTCCTTTGAATGAATTGAGTGACTCGACTTGGCACATGTTCACACATGTAGTTGAAACAAATCAACATAGCCTTCATGATATTTATGTTCATGGTGGATTATATCCTACTCATGCTTGTACTCAGTGTGAATTAATTTTAATGCATGTTTATGACTGTTGTCGCTCTCTCAGTTGGTCGCTTCCCAGTCTTTTGCTAGCCTTCACCTGTACTAAGCGGGAATACTGCTTGTGCATCCAAACTCCTTAAACCCCAAAGTTGTTCCATATGAGTCCACCATACCTTCCTTTATGCGGTATTTACCTGTCGTTCCAAGTAAATTTGTATGTGCCAAACTCCAAACCTACAAATGAAATTCGGTTTTGCATGCTCGAGCAGCTCATGTTTCAACTAAGGCTGCCTATATCATCCATGCTAGGTGGGTTATTCTCAAGAGGAGTGGACTCCGCTCCTCATTCACGAGAAAGGGCCGGTAACCGGGATGCCCAGTCCCATGATCCAAAAAGATCAAAGCAAATCAAAGTAATTAAACAAAACTCCCCCAGGGTTGTTGTTAGTTGGAGGCACTCGTTGTTTCGAGCAAGCCATGGATTGATGCTTGTTGGTGGTTGGGGGAGTATAAACCTTTACCATTCTGTTTGGGAACTGCCTATAATGCATGTAGTATGGAAGATACAGCCATCTCATAGTTGTTGCGTTGACAGTGAAAGTATGCCGCTCAAAATGTTATTCAATCTCTATTTTAAAATCGAGCTCTGGCACCTCTACAAATCCCTGCTTCCCTCTGCGAAGGGTCTATCTATTTACTTTTATGTTGAGTCATCACCCTTCTTATTAAAAAGCACCCGCTGGAGAGCACACTGTCATTTGCATTCATTATTATTGGTTTATATTGGGCATGACTTGACTGGATCTCTTTTACCATGAATTAAAATGTCTAGTCAGTCCTTGATCTTTAAAGGTGCTCTGCATTTATGTTTTGCGGTCTCAGAAAGGGCTAGCGAGATACCATTTTGTTATATCATGTTATGATTGTTTTGAGAAAGTGTTGTCATCCGAGTTTTATTATTATGGCTCGCTAGCTGATCATGCTATTGATATGAGTAATTGTGAGACCTAAGTGTTATTGTGAGTATGGTTAGTTCATAATATTTGCTGAAACCTGAATGATGGCTTTGCATGTTTACAACAACAAGAGCAAACAGAGTTTGTAAAAGTTTTTCTTTATCACTTTCAGTTTATCAACTGAATTGCTTGAGGACAAGCAAAGGTTTAAGCTTGGGGGAGTTGATATGTCTCCAACATATCTACTTTTCCAAACAATTTTGCCCTTGTTTTGGACTCTAACTTGCATGATTTGAATGAAACTAACTCGGACTGACGTTGTTTTCAGCAGAACTGCCATGATGTTGTTTTATGTGTAGAAAACAAAAGTTCTCGGAATGTCCTGAAAATCGACGGAGGCACTTTTTGGAAAATATAAAAAATACTGGCGAAAGAATCAAGACCAGGGGGCCCACACCCTGTCCACGAGAGTGGGGGCGCGCCCCCTGTCTCGTGGGCCCCCTGAGGCTCCGCCGACCTCAACTCCAACTCCATATATTCCGTCTCGCGGAGAAAAAGATCAGAGAGAAAGTTTTATCGCGTTTTACGATACGGAGCCGCCGCCAAGCCCTAATCTCTCTCGGGAGGGCTGATCTGGAGTCCATTCAGGGCTCCGGAGAGGGGGATTCATCGCCGTCATCATCATCAACCATCCTCCATCACCAATTTCATGATGCTCACCGTCGTGCGTGAGTAATTCCATCGTAGGCTTGCTGGACGGTGATGGGTTGGATGAGATTTACCATGTAATCTAGTTTTGTTAGGGTTTGATCCCTAGTATCCACTATGTTCTGAGATTGATGTTGCCATGACTTTGCTATGCTTAATGCTTGTCACTAGGGCCCGAGTGCCATGATTTGAGATCTGAACCTATTATGTATTAATGAATATATGTGTGTTCTTGATCCTATCTTGCAAGTCTATAGTCACTATTATGTGTTATGATCCGACAACCCCAAAGTGACAATAATCGGGATACTTCTCGGTGATGACCATAGTTTGAGGAGTTCATGTATTCACTATGTGCTAATGCTTTGTTCCGGTTCTCTATTAAAAGGAGGCCTTAATATCCCTTAGTTTCCGCTAGGACCCCGCTGCCACGGGAGGGTAGGACAAAAGATTTCATGCAAGTTCTTTTCCATAAGCACGTATGACTATTTACGGTATACATGCCTACATTACATTGATGAACAGGAGTAAGTTCTGTGTCACCCTATGTTATAGCTATTACTCCCTCCGTAAACTAATATAAAAGCATTCAGATCACTATTTTAGTATTCTAAACGCTCTTATATTAGTTTACAGAGGGAGTACATGAGGAATCGCATCCGACATAATTATCCATCATTGATCCATTGCCTACGAGCTTTTCACATATTGTTCTTCGCTTATTTACTTTTCCGTTGCTATTGTTACAATCACTACAAAACCCAAAAACATTACTTTTGCTATCGTTACCTTTATTATCATACTACTTTGCTACTAAATACTTTGCTGCAGATGCTAAGTTATCCAGGTGTGGTTGAATTGACAACTCAACTGCTAATACTCAAGAATATTCTTTGGCTCCCCTTGTGTCGAATCAATAAATTTGGGTTGAATACTTTACCCTCGAAAGTTGTTGCGATCCCCTACACTTGTGGGTTATCAGCGGGTTTCTTCGGAGCCTTAGTCTTTGCCCTAGCCTTTTTAGCCGGTTTATCTTGAAGCTTCTTGTTCCAAAAAGGAGAATCGACCTGAAGAAAGCAAGATGATAAAGCAAGTGAGGATAAGGAGAATAAAATGTATAAGAATAGTAAGTAAAGTAAAAAATGATTTGAAGCACTTACAGCTAGAGCCGGGTTAAGAATACAGAATGGGCTCAGCCCTGTTTTACCGCAGTTTTCTAAAGTCTCTCCGAGCAAGGACTCGGTCATTTCATTAATATCCTTCTCTTCAGGGCATGTTGAATTAAACCGTAGGGGATCTTTGACATCGCCTGTGTATGTGCACATTAAGCTGGGGCGACGGCTAAGGCATTTGCCACCAAGGCCCTTATTTTGGCAAAAATGGGTCCATATTTGGCCCGTTCAACAGAGTTGGTCTAGTCTAGAAGTGGGTCTCTTGGGTTGAGCCGGTGGATACGGAAACCCGGTAGAGGGTTCTCACCTGCCAGAGAGGTATCTTGGCAATAAAACCAAGTCCGATTCCAATCTTTAGGATGACTGGGAAGAGAGGCTGCAGGAAAGACATTGTCTCTTCTTCTCTGGATAGAGATTCCGCCGAGTTCAATTCTGAGTCCATTTGTCATTTCTGTTTGGCGGTTCAGATAATAGTATTATCTAAAGACGTCAATGCTGGGCTCCTCTTGAAGATATACTTCACAAAAGACTTGGGAATTGCAGATATTGGAAACTGATTTGGGTTCGATGTCTTGAGGGCGCAGCTGATAGAAATTCAGAACATCACGGAAGAATTTTGAGCCAGGCGGTGAGACACCTCGGAGCATGTGATCAGAGAATACTATGACTTCTCCTTACTTTGGTTGAGGTGGGACCTCAGCTCCAGGAACCCTCCAATGGATGACATCCTTAGACGACAAGACGCCCATGTCAACAAACTCTTGGAGAGACCGTTCTGTGACAGTGGAAACGACCCAGTCGCAGGTGGTGACGGTCTTAGTCATTTTCATCAAGTAAAAGCCTAGAAAGGAAATCATGACGGGTCAAATTTGTGATGATGAGTCGCCTGATGGCTGAACAAAGTAATTTTATTATGTTGAATTGGTTATGCGCAAGGATCGGTAAGCTGCTTAATGGTAGAAGACAATAAAATAGCTGGATAATGTCAACCTTGGATAAGTACTGGCGGTTTAAACAACTCATAAAGTAAGCCGGCTTGTATTTGGTGGATTACAAAGTGTCATTTGAGCCGCCTATACGACAATGGTCAAGTAGATGGTTATAGATCTGGGAATTGAATAAAAGTTCACTAAGTGCTACACAAACAAGTTTCACAGATTCAGCCTATAATTTCGGATCTACGACCGTTCGAAAAACAGGTGGAAATTGTTAAACCTAATATGCAGAGGATGAACTGCTATGTTGGGGGTGAATCTCAACAGAAAGTAATGGGTCTGTAGTTGACAAGCAGGCATCAAATGGATTAAAACATGATTTTGGCATTACATCTAAGTTCGACTAGCTGGCGTGATGGATGAACTACGGACGACAGGGATGAACACCGACGAAATCGCGAAAGGTTGGTAACCAATGCAGATCTAAAAGACTAGGAAGTGGTACCTGATGATGGAGATGGGGAGCGGGAGTACACCGCGTTTCTCGGGTTCATTCAGGTTGATGGAGCGGCTGGTGTTGACGTCGCTGAAGGAGGACGGTGGCGGCGGAGCTCGGGTCGTAGTGGTGTCATGAGGAGGAAGAAGAAGAGGCAGAGGTAGGGGTAAAAAGTGAAAAGAGGGCCCCCTGTCCCTATTTATAAGGAGGTGATAAGATGGCATGCGCGGAAATCGAGCAGGCAAAATGGTGATGTTAACAATGTGAATGCCTCGATTCTTGGGAAGCCCATTAAGATAAAGATCCGTTGAGATATCCTGGGTCTTGTGTGGAATTAATGTGCATGAGGTCATGGCGGGTTACAATGGGTCTGCTTATGTGACGTCATGGCGAGTTACAGCGGTCTGATGAAGATTCGGCACTAATACATTCTGCTAAGTTTAACAATGAAGATTGATATGAACAAGTTCAAATCAACCTGGGGCCTAATGTTGGGGATATAACTCTAGTTGTGATTGTCCCATTCAACCCCTTCAAGCTCAAGCAATACAACTCTAGTTGTGTCCTTTGTACTGTTCAACCCCTTCAAGCAAACGTAGTTGCAATGGATCCACACCTAAGTCCTTTCACTAGAGCATCTGCCGTGACAAAACCAGGACACGCTGGTTTCATCAAATTTGGATCTACGGTTTAAAAGTTATGGCTAATTGAAAATTTAGGGACTAATTTGCTAAATTTAGGGACTAAACAGTGAAACAAAAAAGAAAATATAACTACAAACAGGCCCTTGGCCATGTGGGAGATTCCTACTGATGCATACCCGTTTGCTGCGGTGTTTAAACAGCAGACGACTGGCAACTAAGAAAAACAGCGGCGGTGGCTAAATAGAAAGTAAACTGAAGATTGGTTTAACTAAAACCGAACGGTTCGAAAAAATAAACTAAACGTACGGGAGAAGGGGCGGTGGCTCACAGTAGTGACGACATCGGCGTCGGGTAGGCTCGGCATCGGCGGGGCGGCCGCTCCGGCAGGTTCTAGCGACGGGGAAGGAGGCGGCAGGGTCCGGTGTGTCGAAGCGGTCATTGCCCGTGTCAAAACCGGCAGATCTCGGGTAGGGGGTCCCAAACTGTGCGTCTAAGGCTAATGGTACAGGAGGCGGGGGACACAATGTTTACCCAGGTTCGGGCCCTCTCTATGGAGGTAATACCCTACTTCCTGCTTGATTGATCTTGATGATATGAGTGTTACAAGAGTTGATCTACCACGAGATAGTAGAGGCTAAACCCTAGAAGTTAGCCTATGATTATGATTGTTCTCGTCCTACGGACTAAACCCTCCGGTTTATATAGACACCTGAGGGGGCTAGGGTTACACAGAGTCGGTTACAGAGAAGGAAATCTACATATCCGAATTGCCAAGCTTGCCCTCCACGCAAAGGAGAGTCCCACTCGGACACGGGACGAAGTCTTCAATCTTGTATCTTCATAGTCCAACAGTATGGCACAAGTACATAGTCCGGCTATCTGAGGACCCCCTAATCCAGGACTCTCTCAGTAGCCCCTGAACCAGGCTTCAATGATGATGAGTTCCGCGTGCAGATTGTCTTCAGCATTGCAAGGCGGGTTCCTTCTCCGAATACTCCAAGGTAGGTTTTTGAACACATGAATCGTGTCCGGCTCTGCAAAACAAATTTCACACATAATCGTAGAGAGCACAATATCCCACAAATCTAACCTACTGACAACTTTTTCATAGCGTGACATCACACCCCGGCCCGGTCAGTATTCGAACCGTTTTTCCCAGCCTGCTACTGCACATATTGCGAGGCAGTTTTATTGGCACATCTTATCGAAGCAGAGATTGTGTCCCCTTATCACGGGATTCTCATCAATACGGGTGTGGGTAACCCAACCGCGCTATCAATGCGGCGCTTGGGGAATAAGCGAGTTTACGGGGCAAGTGGGGAAGCGCACAGTTTCTACCGCCTTTATAAAGAGATAAGGATTCCCCTTTTTCACCCACGCCCTGTTCTTCCTCTGCTCATCCATTCTTGCTCGAGCTCTAGCGCCCAAGCTTTCACCTTCTCCGCAAAGTCATTCCAAGCATGTCCAGAGCGGGAGGCAAGTGGATGGCCTCCTCCGTCATGGAGGAGGACATTACAAAGCTTCGGGAGGCCGGATACCTGTCCACAAACATCGCGCACCGGCTTCCGGCTGAAGGGCAGATCATCCCCACCCCAAAACCCCAGGAGAGGGTAGTGTTCCTCTCTCATTTCGTCCGCGGACTGGGATTCCCTTTCCACCCATTCGTCCACGGGCTCATGTTCTACTACGGGCTGGACTTCCATGATCTAGCCCCCAATTTCATCCTCAACATCTCGGCGTTTATCGTCGTGTGCGAGGCCTTCCTCTGCATTATGCCCCACTTCGGCCTATGGCTGAAGACCTTCAACGTGAAGCCAAAGGTGGTGGTTGACCAGCAAGCGGAGTGCGGAGGCGCCATGGTGGGCAAGATGCCCAATGTCACCTGGACTGAAGGCTCCTTCGTGGAGACTGTGAAGGGGTGGCAATCGGGGTGGTTCTACATCACCGAGCCGCACGACACCAACTGGGCAGCGACCCCCGAATTTCGATCTGGCGTCCCCATGCGGCTCACCTCCTAGAAAGAGAAGGGCTTAGCCTGGGGCTCATCGGTGGAGCTGACCGGACTTCAGACCTGCGACCAAAATATGATAGGCAAGAAAATCAAGCTTGTCAACATGGTCCAGGTCATGCTCATCCACCGGATCCTCCCGTGTCAGAGACGGGCTTACAATCTGCGGGAGTTCGACCCGACCGAACACCAGATGCTGCAAGAGCTCTTCGGCACGACGCACAAAGACGCCTGGAAGGTGCTCTTCAAGGCCAACGAGGTCGCCCCACCCCTAACCGAAGATCGCGGACTCAGCGTGAAACGCCAAGCGCATCCGGTGAGTTTTTACATTTTGCAAGATGTGCCTTTTACCAGCACATTCGCGGGAGGAATCTAAGCCTCCATGCTGATTCAATAGGACTGGGTAGCGATAGCGGACCGGACCGACTGTCCGGCTCCGCTACCTGAAGATCCAGCATCATCTCTTCCAATGAAAATGTTGTTTCCGGCGCCCTATGAGGTGCCAGAGAAGAAGGCCAAGAAGAAGGTCGTGGGGACCAGGAAAGGTCTCCGGCGCAAGGTTGTATCGGACATGACGTCCGAAGACACCGAGGCGCACTCCTCCAATGAAGACGAGGAGGAGGAAGAGGAAGTCCCTCCCCCCAACTGGGGAGGGGGAGAAGAGAAAGGCCACCCTGCAGGGGGAGGCCGAGGTGTCCAAGAAGGGAAAGACCTTCCTTCCAGACCACTTCACCACGACCACCTACAGCGGCGAGGAGTGGTTGCCCAGGGACAAGCCCCTAGGTAAGTCGTAAGTATCCAGACACTATAATGCTTCCAGTATTGCTTCTTATCATGCCGAACATGCATATGCAGTCCAGCCAAATCCCTCATTGGGGTATCCTCTTCGGAGGGATCCCTGGGCCCGTCAGCGATGAACAGCGATTCACTCCCGACAGCCTCCTCCCCTAGGCCCGCGGATGACACCGAGGTGTTGTCTCAGAGGATACCGGACCAGGGGAAGACAGTTCTGGAAACGCCCCCAGGCGAAATCCTAATCGCCGGGCACATGGGGGGGGAACCCCCATGGACTCCAAAAAAGGGGGCCGCAGCGAGTTTAGCCCTCAGCCGAATATGACTCCGGAAACCCAAGCGGTTCCGAATTCAGGGAGGCAGCCTCTCTCTAAGAGGGGCGAGCCTCCTGTACCGATGACCTCTGTCCATCCAGAGGCATCGAACAACTTGCTGGAAGCGCTTCGCGACACTTCCATTGATGAAGAATACCGTACTCTTATGAGTGCGGTGATTGAGAAGGTCCGGTCCGCCAAAAGCGGATTGACCAAAGCCTGCGCCAGCCTCCTAACAGGCTTTGAGGTAAGTAACAAAATTGTAAGAAAATATCACAGAATAGACGGTAGCCCCTGATGCTCTGTTTGGTGTTCGGAAAGAAAGGCCGAACAGAGGATCAAATAACAGCCGCAGGAGTCTAACAAAAGATGTCTATGTGAATAAGCAGGCGTCACTGCTGGCCGCTGCCGCTCGTACTGCGGAGGTCTCCGGACTGAAGCGGGACCTGGAGCGGACCGAGGGAGAGCTCGACCTTGTGAAGAGGAAGCTCGAGGAAAACGAAGGTACACAATACCCCGTCTGTATATTTAGAAAGGAAAAAATGGTTTCTGCTGATGAAAGCGTCATGAACTTTACTAGGGGCCACGACCGAAGTGGCGGCCCTTAAGACGGCGCTGACCGAGGCCGAAGACAAAGCGGCCAAGGAGTGCGCCGAGCGCGAGAAGCAAGAGGCCCGAGTCAACGAGGTCCAGCAAGAGCTCCAGGATTTCGTCCAAAAATACGAGTCCTTGGAGCGTGACTCTAAGATGCAAGAGTCCGAGCTTGCGAAGGCCCTCTAGAGCGTACGAGATGCCAGAGCTGAAGCGCAAAAGGCCCTCCAGGAGATTCAGGCGGCCAAGAAGATTGCGGCGGGTAAGGCATTCATTATGCAAAGCAAGCATGTGAAGGAGACTTTCCTTTTACTTACCCGAATTTGGAGCTCTCCAGGAGCATTCGCAGATCTGCCATGCAGCATATCTGATGCCGCAGAGTTCTACCGAGCTGAAGAAGGGAGCTCAACGGAGAAGTTGTTCTGGTCTCAGTATATTGGGACCGAACATCCGATGCCCTTGAGCGACCAGCTGAAGCAACTGGTCGAACTGCACAAGGCGGCCGAATTGGCCATGAAGGACCTCATAGTCCTGCTGTGGCCTGCCAAGCCTCTGCCCAGCAGCTACTTTGGCCTAGTAAAGCGGCTTGTGAGTGCCTGCCCGTGGCTTGAAGTTATAAAGCGGTCAGTTTGCATTGAAGATGTGTGAATGGCCTTCGCCCGTGCAAAAGTGCACTGGGTGAAGATGGGTGCCAAGAAGCTGATGACCGAAGGGCCTCCGAAGGGCAAGGAGCATCGCCACCCCAAAAAGTATTATGATAGTGCCCTAAAGGGCTCCCGCCTTGTGGCGGAGCAATGTGCGAAGGATGTAATCTTTGAGTGAATATACTCATTTTATCCTGTAATATGAAACAAGTTTTTTGTGTGCAATATAACGCTTGCTGATTTAAATTTTTTACCTTCTGTGCGGCCGTTTATAAAATCTGAGAGTTGGCCAGTCGTCGGCTTCTGCCCCAATGTAACTAGTACCGGGGTGTTCGGGATAAATCTAAACACTCTTTATCAAAAAATTTGGTCCTTTAAGGAGGTGTTTAGCGCAACGAACAAGGCAATTGGACTATACGACTTTATCACTCTCACTTAGCCATAGAAGTTCTATAATTTTAAATTTTGGCGTAGCCCCTGGTATTCGGAAGGCCGAACTTGGGGCACTATACACGCCTAAATCGGACAAAGGCCGATTCCTCACCCAAAGCGGAAAATTCTTTAAGGATTTGAGACCTCTCGAACAGTGACCAGCTCTCGCCACATCATGATAGTCAGTTTTCGGCTTTCTCTACTGAGGTGCTCATCCGAAAGAACCGGGACACAATCGCAGTAGTTCTCCCTGTGCCACCTTAGCCGATATAGCGGAACGTAAGGCAGCAAAACATGGGAGCCGGGCAATCCCAACTATTGACCCAAGACATGATTTGGAGCTGATGCATATGATGCTATAAGTTCGGGGTGCCACACTGTCGAAAGTGTTCGGACTTTTCTTGCCGTGTTATGGGGTACACTAAAGCCTCTGGCGAGCTGAACGTACCAAAATGTACGGGTGCAATTTGTAATAAATAAACAGTCAAGGAAAAAGATAAAGAAATGTAATAATAAGCTGAAGTTGTACATTATTTTCCATTATTATTTGAATAATACGTCAAAGCGTATGTATACAAGTAGTGCGATAAGCAAAATAGGACTATTTAACATGTCCTAACCAAGAGCGAGCTACGTGTGGGTATGTAAAACATGTATATCAATCATTATCAGAGACCACATGGGGATTCCCTTGTACGTCAAAGCTCCTTGCCTCCTTGGTGTTTCCGTCCCGTGATGGGTCCGATAATCAGGCTATCGGAAGAGCCTCCAGAAAATAGAGACCTGAAAGAAAGGAAAGGGGTGAAGGTATACGGATCCTGGGGCGGCTGAGCCGCATTATGGACCGCATTCTAGTTGTGCCTCCGTCTATGCCCATGGTATTTTAAGTGCGTAATTATGTACGCACGGCACAAATTTCACCGCTTGACTGGGAATAGGGCGGAGGCCGAATTGCTACGCGAGCTCTGGATGTGCCGGACGATCCTATTGCAGAGTACTTCGGACTCGCTTGGCGGTGTCCGGGGTTTTATTAACGAATTGGAGGTCTGCCTAAGAAGGCTGCTCTATACCTCTGCTGCGAGGGCTGCAGTGTGCTCCTCCGTGCGGAGGGAGCGCTCTGTGTTTCCATTGACTGTTATAACCCCGCGAGGTCCTGACATCTTGAGCTTGAGGTATGCATAATGCGGTACTGCATTGAATCTGGCAAATGCGGTTCGTCCGAGCAGTGTGTGATAGCCACTGCAGAAGGGGATGATATCGAAGATTAGCTCCTTGCTTCGGAAGTTGTCCAGAGATCCGAAGACTACTTCCAGTATGATTGAGCCCGTGCAACAGGCCTCTACACTTGGTATGAGACCTTTAAAGGTGGTTTTGGTGGGTTTGATCCTTGAGGGATCGATGCCCATTTTGCGCACTCTATCCTGATAGAGCAGGTTCAGGCTGCTACCACCGTCCATAAGGACTCGTGTGAGGTGGAATCCGTCAATGATGGGGTTGAGGACCAGCGCGGCTGAACCACCATGACGGATACTGGTCGGATGGTTCCTGCGATCGAAGGTGATCGGACAAGAAGACCATGGGTTGAACTTTGGGGCGACTGGCTCCATCGCATAGACGTCCCTTAGTGCACGCTTCCATTCCCGCTTGGGAATATGGGTTGCGTATATCATATTTACCGTTTTTACTTGCGGGGGGGGGGGGGGATTTCTTCTGTCCTCCTGTCTTCGGCAGCCGGGGCTCCTCGTCGTCATCACTATGCGGCCCCTTTTCCTTGTTTTCGGCATTCAACTTGCCGGCCTGTTTAAACACCCAACCTATGTTGGTGTGGTTGGATGGTTTATCGGGGGTGCCGTGAATTTGACATGAACGATCGAGTATGTGGTCCAGACTGGATGGGCCCGGATTGTTTCTTTTGAATGGCTTTTTCCGCTGACCGGACTTAGAGCCACTGAATCCGGCATTGACGGCCGTGTCTTCGGTGTTATCGCCATTATTGCGACGCTTGTGTCTGTTGCGTCGGGGCTTGCCGTTGCTATCTCTGGCATCTGAGGTGCCAGGATTTCTTGATGTGCTGTTGCTACGAGCCAGCCAGCTATCCTCGCCCGCACAAAAGCGGGTCATGAGTGTCGTGAGGGCTGCCATGGACTTCGGCTTCTCTTGGCCGAGGTGTCGGGCAAGCCACTCGTCACGGATGTTATGCTTAAAGGCCGCTAGGGCTTCGGCATCCGGACAGTCGACAATTTGGTTCTTTTTAGTTAGGAACCGAGTCCAGAATTTCCTGGCTGACTCTCCGGGCTGTTGGGTTATGTGACTTAAATCATCAGCATCCGGTGGTCGCACATAAGTGCCCTGGAAGTTATCCAGGAATGCGTCTTCCAGGTTCTCCCAACTTCCAATGGAGTTTGCCGGCAAACTATTCAGCCAATGCCGAGACGGTCCCTTGAGTTTTAGTGGGAGGTACTTGATGGCGTGTAGATCATCCCCGCGGGCCATGTGAATGTGGAGAAGGAAATCTTCTATCCATACCGCGGGGTCCGTAGTCCCATCGTAGGGCTCGATATTCACGGGCTTAAACCCTTCTGGGAATTCATGCTCCATTACTTCGTTAGTGAATCATAGGGGGTGTGTGGCACCTCTATGCCGGGCTACATCACGACGCAATTCAAATGAGTCTGGTCTGTTGTATTCGGCCCGGCCAGATTTGCATTTAGTATATCCGGCGTGGCGGTCATCGTCACGCATTGGGGCGCGCCCCCGTGATCCATAGATCGATCTTGACCGTCCTGCTTTGTTTTCCAATTCCTCTTGCAGTTCATGCGTGTAGCCCCGGGCCTTCGTGTTTTTGTTTGGTTTGCAACGGGGTGCGGGCTGGTGTTCGGGCTGATACGCCGCCTTGTCTCGGCCACGAGGTGGCCGGTCAGCCGCATCATGCGCTGGTAGTGTAGGCTCTAGTGCCTCCTCCTCGAATTGAGGTAACAACCCGCGCTTTGGGTAACTTTTGCTTGGGCGCTCGAGTCCGTATTCCTCGGCTTCCAAGACCTCAGTCCATCTATCAGTTAGCAGATCTTGATCAGCCTGAGGCCGCTGCTGCTTTTTCTTCAGGCTTTTTGCAGTGGCTATAAGCCGGCGCTTGAAGCGCTCCTGCTCAGCGGGATCCTTAGGCACGATAAATTCTTCATCGCCGAGGCTCTCCTCGTCTTCAGAGAGGGGCATGTAATTTTCGTCCTCCGAGTCTCCATCCATTGCCTATTCATCAGGGCTAGCTTGCCCATCCTCCCGTCCGGCTTGCTCGAAGCTTGGCTGGGCGGGATTGTTTTCTGGAGTGCTATTGTCTCTTGTGCCGGTATCGCTATTTTTGCTATGGCGGGGCTTAGAGCGGCGCCGCTGACGCCGGCGCTTGGATTGCTTCTCAGGGGGGTTATCCTACGTTGTCTCATCGCCATTGCTTTCTTTGGGTGTGTCCACCATATATATATCACATAATGAGGTGGCTGTCCGGCGCCCTGTGGGCGGTGGTTCCTGTTCTTCTCCGGCATAGTCGTCCATACCGTCGATGTCTTCGGAGTCGAAATCAAGCATGTCAGTTAAGTCATCGACAGTGGCTATTAAGTGGGTGGTGGGTGGGAAATGAATTTCTTCGTCGTCTGCTTCCCTCTCAAGTTCGGCTAGGAGTCTCGTGACAGGGAGAGTGATTTCAATGAATTTAGCACGTCGCCCAAGGGCGAGTGCTGAAAGATATCCGTGGAGGTAAACTCCATGATCGGTGCCCAATCAGGTTCGATAGGCACGGATGTGCGCGGTTTGGAGCCTATGGGCGGAGACGAGTCCGAGGGTCCGATGACACAGACCTCATTAGAGGCGAAGTCTGTGTTCGGCTCTATCGCCGATGAGTGTGCGGCCTCCGTGGCGGGGTCTATCCACCCGTCCTCGGATGGCATGATCTGCTCCGGATCTAAGGCCAGGGCAGCTGCAGGTGCGTTCTCTTGAACGCCGTCCGATGGCAGATCTAAGTCATGCTCAACGTGACTGTACGACACACCTGTCATGGGCTCGAATCCATCGAAGATCAAGTCTCTGCGGACGTCGGCAGTGTAATTCAGGCTTGCAAACCTGACCTGATAGCCAGGGGCGTAGCTATCGATCTGCTCCAGATGACCAAGCGAGTTGGCCTGCAGTGCGAAGCCGCTGAATATGAAGATCTGTCCGGGGAGGAAAACCTCACCCTGGATCGCATCATTGTGGATGATTGAAGGATCCATCAAGCCTTATTGTGACGGCACAGTGGAACTCTCAATGAAAGCACTAATGTCGGTGTCAAAACCGACGGATCTCGGGTAGGGGGTCCCGAACTGTGCGTCTAAGGCTAATGGTAACAGGAGGCGGGGGACACAATGTTTACCCAGGTTCGGGCCCTCTCTATGGAGGTAATACCCTACTTCTTGCTTGATTGATCTTGATGATATGAGTATTACAAGAGTTGATCTACCACGAGATAGTAGAGGCTAAACCCTAGAAGTTAGCCTATGATTATGATTGTTCTCGTCCTATGGTCTAAACCCTCCGGTTTATATAGACACCGGAGGGGGCTAGGGTTACACAAAGTCGGTTACAAAGAAGGAAATCTACATATCCGAATTGCCAAACTTGCCCTCCACGCAAAGGAGAGTCCCACTCGGACACGGGACGAAGTCTTCAATCTTGTATCTTCATAGTCCAACAGTCCGGCACAAGTACATAGTCTGGCTGTCCGAGGACCCCCTAATCCAGGACTCCCTCAGTCATGACGATGGTGGTGGGGTCCTCGAGGTGGCCAGGACAGGTGAGGCGAAGGCAGCGGCCTAGTGCTCCAGCGACGGCGCGGGGTCGTCGGGGCGGCGGCTTCGGCGAGACCTAGGCGACCAAAACGTGTCAAAAAGATGCGCAAAGAGCCGGGAATTCGTTTGACGAAGAAAACGGGGCCGAGGTCGCTTATGGGCGTCGGAAAGCTCCGGCGAGGTCGGCTCGGCCGGCGAGATCCAAGTGGCGACGGCGCAGGGTAGGAGCGGCGTGGGACGATGCGGGAAGGCGAGATGAGAAGTGGGGGTCGCGGGGCATTTATAGGCACGACTAGGGGCTCGAGGAGCAGCAGGATAAGCCTCATCCCGGGGGTAGAGCGCGATGGTGGTTGTGAGCGGGCGCGGTGCGGTGCTCATCTAAGTGGGGCGAGCGGGAGGTTGGAGGCGATGGGCGGGGCCCAGTTTCGGCGGGTGAGGGAGCGAGAAGTGAGAGCGGGCGGCCGGCTCGAAGGCCAGTCAGACACGGGGCTGGCCTTGGGCCGCTTTCGGCCGAGCGGGCCGGTCGGCTGGCGCGGTGCTTGGGCCTGCTAGCGTGCGTGTGTTTTGTTTTTTTTCCTTTACAAAAAACATTTTGAGGTCCAAAACAACACCGAACTAATTTATAAAAATACCACAATAATTTTAAAATCATTATAGAATAAATAGAGCATAGTGAACATTAATCTAAGCACAATTTTTTCTAAAATAATTTCCTAATGCAATTAGTGCACTTTTGGCAAATAAAATAAATACCAAATAAACTCCAAACTCCAAATAATATTCTAATAAATTTCCCAACTCTTTTATAATTGAGGAAGTCATCTCATCCCCTCTCTTTTAATTTTTTCACGATTGGAAAAATTATTTAAATATTTCAGAAAAATTCCAAAATGCAATAAAATATGATATGCATTGATGATTCTATTTAGCATCCAAATTTAATAAAAACTGGGATGTTACATCCAGCTGTCCAGCTCCATGTGCTTTCACTCAAAATCTTTCTGGGAGAAAGTGATTTTATTCATCTTTTTGTGTTCATTGAATGGACATGGTTGTTGGCATGTTCCAACTCAGAATGGTTGATTGATTTTGTATGTTCATTATTCATCAGTCTAATCAAGCAACTTAGCTAGTTCGATGAGGTTAGGAAGGAATTATTTAAATATTTCAGAAAAATTCCAAAATGCAATAAAATATGATATGCATTGATGATTCTATTTAACATCCAAATTTAATAAAAACTGGGATGTTACATCCAGCTGTCCAGCTCCATGTGCTTTCACTCAAAATCTTTCTGGGCGAAAGTGATTTTATTCATCTTTTTGTGTTCATTGAATGGACATGGTTGTTGGCATGTTCCAACTCAGAATGGTTGATTGATTTTGTATGTTCATTATTCATCAGTCTAATCAAGCAACTTAGCTAGTTCGATGAGGTTAGGAAGGAACAACAAAAGAAAAACAACTGACCTCAGAGTTCAGAATGGTCCAGAAAGAAGTTCAGAAAGATCTTGGAAAATGTAGACGTAAATAAGTTCAGAATATGTTTGTATATGTAAATAAGTTCAAAATATGTTTGTATACGTAAAGAAGTTCAGTAAGATCTTGGAAATTGTTTCATCATTCAACACTCATCAGAAAAATGCAGCAGAACTGCAGAAAAAGGCATTTTTTCGTCACTGAACACACAATGGAAAAAATGCAGCAGGAAAAGAAAATATAATTAAAAAAGATATTATGTCTTCTAGAATGATTTGGCATTTGAGCATGCAAAAGTTCCAACAAAGTTATTATTGTCTTAATATGCCTAAAATTCAGTTTTCATGCACTGCAAATGCAAGCACTGCATATTCAGGGTCCAGAATATGAATCACCTGATAGGTGATAGCAAAGTTTTAAATATCATCAGTTTCTTCTGAGCATGTTGTCGCTCCTTTAAAAGTAACAAAAAAAAATTTTGCGGGGGATTAAAAGTAACAAATTAGATCGAGTGATTCCAAGCAATGCCCAATGGTACAAGCCCAATATTTGGTTGCTTGGTGAAGATGTTAGGATGGACGGTGGAATTTGTAATATTCAAATGAACAGGAAAATTTCTGAAGGAGCCAGAGAACGTAAGACTGCTGTTGCACTGAAACCTTTTTCACATTCTTGACACCCAAGTGAAAAGCTAACATGATCTGAGAAAAACCCAACCTATTTGCCAAACAGCTGCAACCTTTTTCACATTCTTGACAATCAGATTGCTGTATCTATAACCACAAACTCCCCCAAACATGTCCATGCGCTTCACAACTCAACAAAGGATTGTGAAATCATAGGTGAATCCATCGGATCGTACCTCGTGTACATACTTTTCTGACAAGAGCAGCGGAGTGTTTCAAGACGCATAGAAACATAAAAAAAATACAGCGTTACTCAAATGCTCTGCTCAAATTCAGCCCAACAATTTTTCATTCATATCTGAAAACTGATTACAGTATGACTTGGTAGTCGGTACATTGAGGACTTGATAGTCGGTACATCAAGGACTTGCTTAGCTCAAAGCTTCACCCACACATCCACACAAGAGTTCACTAACCAATGTTACTCGTCGGAAACTGCAACTTCAACTCACCAAGATGCCAATGCCTAAGAATCCAATTCAGCCAAAATTAAATTTACAAGAAAGTCAGCAGAGACTCCAGACGCTAGGCAGCTCACATGATTACGTGTGTATCGACAAGTTCAATTCTACTCCTTTTTCCTGCTACAAGCCGGGTAGCAAACGGGCGTTCTTTATTTCGCGGCTAGTGCGTCTTACGCTATGTCTCGTGCCGGAATTGCAGTACATGAGTTTCCAATTTTTTGGCTCATCTGCTTCACTTTGATTTATTGAAAATGCCCTTTATTTACTTAAACCCTTAACTTAGGACCAGGTATGGATGTAGTGTAACTATGCCGTACACATCTTAACAAGGTTTTTGCTGCCTAGACTAGATGGAGACTCTGCTGACACTCTAGTAAAATTACTAATGACTGAACAGGATTCAAAGAACACAAGAAATCTTGGTGATTAAGTGCAGAACCTAGAGATGCAAAGATTAAATGAAACTCATGTGTGAATCGTTTAGGAAGATAAAAGACTAGCAAGGGCGTAATACCACTGGACTCAAGCAAGGAATTGGTTGCTTCCTTGGTGCTGCAACAGCAGTGACAGGCAATGGCGATTTGTTTTGCTTGGGAACCTTGCAGCTGAGCTCCCTCATCCCCCTTCTAGCGCGCAGAGTTGAAGCTGGAGTCATCTTCTTCACACCGGGTGCAACAGCAGTGACAGGCAATGGTGTAGAGCCGACGAAAGAGCAAGCCTTGAAAGCGACGGGACCAGAGACCTTCTTCACGGGCGCAACAGCATTGGCAGACAGGCAGAGTGGAGCCTTGGAAGTCGGGCGCTTGCGGTGGTGGCAAGCGGACTCCTCGTCTTCAGCCATCTGGCGTCCACGGGCACGGACGGCGCACCGGACACCAACGGGTTCAGCACCAGCAGCGGCCGGCAAGGTGGTGGCAGGCCCAGGGCGCGCGGCGACGGCAATATGGGAGGCATGGAAAGCGATGGGCGCCGTCGGCGCCGGGCTAGGTTCTCCGTGGTCGACACCCTTGAGGTGGTGAACGAGTCCACACCAGGCACGGACGGGATCAGCACGGGCGGCGGTGGCTGGAGCAGCGACGCCAGATGCGCCCGTGCCGGCGTGGCGACGGGGACGCCCTCCATGATCGACGCCGTAGCGGCGGAGTTCTTGGGCGGCTGCGGCGGCCTCCTTGGCGAGGCCATCTTCCTCGAGACGGCGCTGGAAGTCGGCGTCCCAGCGGGCGAGGGACTCCCGGGACTCACCGGTGGCCTTGGCCAGGCTGTGCTTGGTCCAGTACTGGAGCACCCTCTCGAGGGGGCGCGAGGGCACCCGCATCTCCAGCGGGCGGGCTTGGGCGGCGGCCGGGCGATAGTCCCACGCCGGAGCGACGAGCACCTTGCCGTCGGCGCTGCGGAGCTGGAGCACCTTGGCCGCCATCTATGGCGTGCCTAGGTCTGGAGATCGGGAAGGTGGGGATGCAGATCGAATTGGAGCTGCTGCTCCCACCGGCGCCGCCCATTTATTCAGGGGAGAGCTCCTGATTCTTGCCGAATTCGGATTACCAGCTGTCGCCGGCTGAATTGGAACTGGGATCGAACTCAAGCTCGGCTGCGGCAATCTCACGCGCTGTTAGTCCAGCTGTTTTAATTCCGGATGCGTCGTTTTTAACTGAAGAAGAAGTAGCACATCTTCAGTTTCTCAGTCCAAAAGTAGGATTCTTCAGTTAAAAACCTGGACTCCTCTGGATCCTATTGATGAATTTCTATCATAAATAAATAGGATCTCAACACAGTAGAGATTCGTTGGTACAAAAAGCAATATTAAATTGTTGTTTGTATTGTTTTTTAGCACAGACCAATGTGTATCAATCCCATAAAATTTCTGAACTTTCCATTTATGAAGCTATTAAATTTGACATTTACTGAATTTTGCTTTTTTCCCCTTAAAATATGGTTCTCCTTCATGCTTAATTTTTCCCTTCTACTCCCTCCGTCCCATAATGTATCATGTTTTTCCAAGCTATGTTAGCTTGCAAAAACGTCTTATATTGTGGGACAAAAGGAGTACTAAATATGCTTCTGAAAGACAACCCAATGGAGCAACTGGAAGGAGGATAGGGAAGCCAAAGAGAAGTTCGGAATAAGATACAGGCTTCAGATCTATTACTATTTCTGAACTAATATGCTTTTGATGATTGACAGAGATAAAACAAGTATATACTAGATGATGTCCGGCGCGTTGTTGTGGGAACCTTGCAAAAAGAATGCATAAATTGTTTTTAAAAGCATCTAAAACTAATGAAAAGCAAATATAAACTTTTAAAAAAATACGGAGGGAGAAAATGAATTGCATTTAAAATGTTGGCATTTCAAACAAAACATGAAGGATGAACTCTATTGCAGAAAATAACATATGATTAACATGCATGTTTTGATGATGTGACACCATTGCATGTATAGAGCAATGAAAAAATTATGGCTTGCGTGCATGACTTATTTATGTGGCATGATTGCATGGTTAGAAAAAAAAGATAGTGGATTATAGCTATTTACAAATAGAAGATTTCTTTTCGTTCAAGACTTGCACATAGCTCCTAGCTGAGCACTCCTAGCACCGTGTTTCAAGAAGTCATTTCATAAGACACATTTAAATTGATTTTGATGCAAGTATATGGCTATTTTTTGTTACTTGCCGAAGGAAATGGTAACATTAAATATTTTCTGTTTCAACTCCCACGATATTAATAGGAAAATGATTCCCCTCGATCGGTTGATTTCTTGGCTTCTGTCTGCCGCCTTGCTGATGCGACACGTGTCCCACGCGACGCGTGCCCCTGCCTCCTCATGATTTTTTCTGCAACATCAGTAATGTTGCAGAAGTTTCTTCAGTAACATCAGTTGTGTTGCAAAAAAAAATAAAGATGAAAAAAAACTGCAACAAGACCTCTGTTATAAAAAAAATCTGCAATAACTCTTTTGTTGCAAAAAAATCTGCAATAAAACATGTGTTACAATGGTGGAGAACACAACTTGGCCGATGCGCAAGATCTGATGGCTCGTGAGCCGGCCGATCTTCAATGGCATAGCACACACCATACTAATAACATGCTATGTTTGCCCAACAGGAAATTTGTCAATTTGGGAAGTTGGGCTCCAGTCGACCGCTCCAGCACTGGCCGGTCACCTCCTCAACCGTCCGATTGGGAAGTTGTGAACCACACAATCTATTCCCCCGTGCCTCTTGTCTCTCAGGCAGCACACAACAACAACGTTTCACCCTGCCTCCATCCAGAGATTAATGTCGAAGGGGTTATTTTGCAAATCAGTCCTCAGTTTTTCCCGACCAAACCCAAAGTCCTCCCTTCCTCCTTCACTTGCTCTCTTCCTCCTTCCTTGTCTCTGACGGGTGCCGCCCCCTCCACCACCACCCCTCCTCCCCACGCCACCTGCTCCCCCCTCCACCCCTCCCCCCGCCACCACATGTGATCGTCGCCTTGTTTCCGCCATGCCGCGTTGCCGTCGCCTGCTTCCCCACCGCCGTTGAAGCTTGGATTTTTTTGCCAATCTACTCTCCGGCAGCAAGTTGTGGTGTTACTTGTACAAAACCGGAGCAGCGGGAGTGTACTTTGCCAGGGCATGGCAGCGGGGCACCTTCCTCTCTTGGACTCCAAAGTCCGGCATCTACATCAAGGCATCAAGGCAAAGAGCATGGTGGCAGGGTGCCCCCCTCTCAAGGACTCCATAGCGGGAGTGTCCGTTGCCGGAGCTCACTATCGAGCTCGCGGAGTAAAACGTGTTGGAAATATTAGCACAAATCTAGTCCATGAGTAAACAATAAACATGACAAATACGGTATGCATCTCATATTGAGACCTAAGCATGTGAGCACGTGTAGTACATAGAACCAAAACATCTATGAATAACATATATATACGACCAGCACATGAAACGAGCAAATAGGGGATGAACGAGTCATACCCTCTGGTTGGCCAGGCCAACGCGACGGCGACAACGGCAGCTGATACGTCTCCAACGTATCTATAATTTTTTTTATTGTTTCATGCTATTATATTATCCATCTGGGATGTTTTATGTGCATTATTATGCTATTTTATATCATTTTTGGGGACTAACCTATTAACCTAGTGCCCAGTGCTAGTTGCTATTTTTTCATGTTTTTGTCCTTTACAGAAAATCAATACCAAACTGAGTCCAAACGGAACAAAACTTTTTGATGATTTTTCTTGGACAAGATGACACCCACGAAGCTTCGGGAGGAGGCCAGAAGGGCCATGGGTGAGCCACAAGCTCAGCAGGCGCGCCCTAGGGGGCGCCCTACGAGCTTGTGGGCCCCCTGTGGCTCCTCCAACCCTAATCTCAGCTCCATAAATACCCAAATATTCCATGATTACCAGAGGGCACACCAAAAATACTTTTCCACCGCCGCAAATTTCTATCCTCATGAGATCCCATCTTGGGGCCTTTTCCGGTACTCTGCCGGAGGGGGATTCGATCACGGAGGGCCTCTACATCAACCTTGCTGCCCTTCCGATGATGAGTGAGTAGTTTACCACCGACCTACGGATCCATAGCTAGTAGCTAGATGGCTTCTTCTCTCTCTTTGATCTTCAATACAGTGTTCTCCTCGATGTTCTTGGAGATCTATTTGATGTAATCTTCTTTTGTGGTGCCCTTGTTGAGATCCAATGAATTGTGGATTTATGATCAGATTATCTATGAATATTATTTGAGTCTTCTCTGAACTCTTGTATGCATGATTAAGATAGCTTTGTATTTCTCTCCGATCTATTGATTTGGTTTGGCCAATTAGATTGATTTTTCTTGTAATGGGAGAGGTGCTTTGTTTTGGGTTCAATCTTGTGGTGTCCTCAACCAGTGACAGGAAGGGTAGCGAGGCACGTATTTGTACCATTAAGGATAAAAATATGGAGTTTCTTTCATATTGATTGGATCTATCCCTCTACATCATGTCATCTTGCTTAAGGCGTTACTCCATTCTTGTTAACTTAATACATTAGATGCATGCTGGATAGCGGTCGATGTGTGGAGTAATAGTAGTAGATGCAGGCATGAGTCGGTCTACTTGTTACAGATGTGATGCCTATATTCATGATCATTGCCTTAGATATCGTCATAACTTTGCGCTTTTCTATCAATTGCTCAACAATAATTTGTTACCCACCGTATGCGTTCTTTCAAGGGAGAAGCTTCTAGTGAAAACTATGTCTCCCGGGTCTATTTTTATCATATTATTTTCAGATCTATAAAACCAAAAACCCAGAAATACTTGCTGTAATTTATTTCCCTTTACTTTATTTGCACTTATATTTATATTTTTACCTATCTCTATCTTATCTCATCCTTGCAAGTATTCGTGAAGGGATTGACAACCCCTTTATCGCGTTGGGTGCAAGTATTTGTTTTTTTTGTGCAGGTGCTATCATTGGAAACTTGTGTGTTCCTCGTATTGGATTGATACCTTGGTTCTTAACTGAGGGAAATACTTATCTCTACTTTGCTGCATCACCCTTTCCTGTTGAAGGGAAAAACTAAAGCAAGCTCAAGAAGCAGCAGGAAGAATTTCTGGCGCTGTTGTCGGGGAGGATCTACATCAAGCCTACCAAGTACCTATCATAAACTCTCATCTTTTGCATTTACATTATTCGCCATTTGCCTCTCGTTTTCATCTCCCCCGCTTCTAAAACATTTTTAGAAAAACACAAAAATGTTTGCCTTTTTATTCGCCTTATTTCTATTCCTTTTCGTTTGCTTTTTGTTCGCTTGTGTGCTAGATTGCTTGCTCTGTCATCATGTACAAATCTAAAAGTCTTGATCTTTACCACAGTAAGTTGGATGAAATTGAAAATAATGCAAAAAGTTTCAAGTCTTTGCAGTTTGAGCATAATAGTTTCTTTACGAACAAACTTAAAGAACAAAACACTATTATTGAGTATATCAATAAAGAGCTTGATGATGTTACTAAGGAAGTCTTTGGTCTTAAATGTCAACTTGTTCATATTGAAAATTTAGTAGGCCAAATTTCCGATAAACAAACCACGTTAGTAAATAAGATGGTTGCTAAACCTAAATCTTTGAATCTTGATGAAGATCTTAAAGTGATTGGTGTGACTCCTATTGAATATTTGTTTGCTAATATAGAACTTGATAAAGAAGGGACTGCAGATGAGTCAACTTTAGCTAGAAGGCGTCCCAATAATTTGGAGGGTGAAGATCTTAATGAAAAAAATAATAAAAGTGGGATTGGCGAGGTCAAAACTTTAACTAGTAATGAGCCCACTCTTTTGGATTTCAAGAACTTTGATTATGATAATTTCTCTTTGATTGATTGTATTTCCTTCTTGCAATCTATGCTTAACTCACCTCACTCTTATAATCAATATAGAGCTTTTACTAAACATATTGTTGATGCTATGATGAAATCTTTTGAAGAAAAACTTGAGTTGGAAGTTTCAATCCCTAGGAAGCTTTATGATGAATGTGAACCTACTATTAAAATTAAGATTAAAGATTATGAGTGCAATGCTTTACGTGATTTGTGTGCTAGCGTTTCCACTATTCCAAAAAACTTTATGTGATGTGCTAGGTTTTCATAAACTTGATGAATGTTCTTTAAATTTGCACTTAGCGGATTCCACTATTAAGAAACCTATGGGAAGAATGATGTTCTTATTGTTGTAGATAGGAATTATGTGCCTGTAGATTTTATTGTTCTTGATATAGATTGCAATCCTACATGCCCTATTATTCTTGGTAGACCTTAGAAAAATTGGTGCAATTATTGATATGAAAGAAGGAAACATTAGATTTCAATTTTCGTTAAGGAAGGGCATGGAACACTTTCTAAGAAAGAAAAATAAGTTGTCATATGTATCTATTATGCGGGCTACTTATGGATTGAATACCAAAGATGACAATACCTACATCTATGCATTATTCCTAGCTAGGGGCGTAAAATAATAGCGCTTGTTGGCAGGCAACCCAATTTTATTTTATTTTTTTGTTTTTGCTTCAGTTTTTCAATAAATATGCAATTATACTTCTGTTATGATTGTATTTTAGTATCTTAATTAGTGTTTGTGCCAAGTAAGACCTTTGGGATGATTTGGGTGATAGTTGATTTGATTTTGCTGGAAAAAGAAACTTTTGCGTCCAGTAGCAGAATTCTTAAAATTCACTGGAGCATGATAGAATTCTGAGTTTTTTTACACAAGATTGATATACAAATTTTCTATGTTGTCCTAATTTTTCAAAAAAAATTGGAGTTACAGAAGTTTGGCTAAAGTCCAGATTACTACAAACTGTTCTATTTTTGACAGATTCTCTTTTCATTGTGTTGTTTACTTATTTTGATGAATCTATGGGTAGTATCTAGGGGTATAAACCATGGAGAAGTTAGAATACAGCAGATATAAAATTAGAATAAGTTTACAACTGTACCTAAAAGTCGTTATTTGCTTTGTTTGACTAACGTATCTCACGAGTTTTCTGTTGAGATTTGTGTTGTGAAGTTTTCAAGTTTTGGGTGAAAGTTTTGATGGACTACAGAATAAGGAGTGGCAAGAGCCTAAGCTTGGGGATGCCCAAGGCACCCCAAGGTAATATTCAAAGACAACCAAGCATCTAAGCTTGGGGATGCCCCGGATGGCATCCCCTCTTTTGTCTTCAATCCATCGGTAATTAAATTACTTGAGACTATATTTTTATTTACCACATGATATGTGTTTTGCTTGGAGCGTCTTGTATTATATGAGTCTTTGTTTTTTAGTTTGCCAAAATCATACTTGTTATACACACCTTTTGAGAGGGACACACATTAATCGTGAATTTATTAGAATACTATATGTGCTTCACTTATATCTTTTGAGCTAGATAGTTGCTCACTTATATCTTTTTAGAGCATGACGGTGATTTTATTTTGAAGAAATTGATTATGACACACCCGATTCAATCGTACACTAATCATGCACGCAAATGTGTACGATCAAGATTAGAGACTCATGGGAAGATATCACAACACAACTCTAAAAGTAAAATAAGTCATACAACCATCATATTACAAGCCAGGGGCCTCGAGGGCTCGAATACAGGTGCTCGAACATAAACGAGTCAGCGGAAGCAACAATATCTGAGTACAGACATAAGTTAAACAAGTTGCCATAAGATGGCTAGCACAAACTGGGATACAGATCGAAAGAGGTGCAGGCCTCCTGCCTGGGATCCTCCTAAACTACTCCTGATCACCGTCAGCGGCCTGCACGTAGTAGTAGGCACCTCCAGTGTAGTAGGAGTCTTCGTCGACGGTGGCGTCTGGCTCCTGGGCTCCAACGTCTGGTTGCGGCATCCAAGAAGATGAAAAAGGAGGAAAATGGGGAGCAAAGCAACCGTGAGTACTCATCCAAAGTACTCACAAGCAAGGATCTACACTACATATACATGGGTATGTGTTTAAAGAGGCAATATCGATGGACTGAACTGCAGAATGCCGGAATAAGAGGGGGATAGCTAGTCCTATCAAAGACTATGGTTCTTGCAGCCTCCGTCTTGCAGCATGTAGAAGACAGTAGATTGAAGTCCTCCAAGTAGCATCGCATAGCATAATCCTACCCGGCGATCCTTCCCTCGTCGCCCTATGGGAAAGCGATCACTGGGATGTCTCTGGAACTTGTCTGGGTGTGTTTTATTAAGTATCCGGTTCTAGTTGTCATAAGGTCAAGGTACAACTCCGGGTCGTCCTTTTACCGAGGGACATGGCTATTCGAATAGATAAACTTCCCTGCAGGGGTGCACCACAAAACCCAACATGCTCGATCCCTATGGACGGACACACTTTCCTGGGTCATGCCCGGCCTTGGAAGTTCAACACGTCGCAGCCCCACCCAGGCACAACAAAGAGGTCAGCACGCCGGTCTAAACCCTATGCACGCAGGGGTCTGGGCCCATCGCCCATTGCACACCTACACGTTGTGAACGCGACCGGTGAGAAGACCTAGCCTCCCTTATATAAGGGCAGTCGTTCCAGTCCAACCCGGCGTGCGCCGCTCAGTCGCTAACGTCAAGAAGGCTTCGGCTGATACCATGACGTCGAGTGCCCATAACTGTTACCGTGTAGTTGCTAGTGCGTATAGGCCAGTGGCCAGACTCAGATCAAATACCAAGATCTTGTTAAGCATGTTATTATGAAGTAACCACGGATGCTGACCAGGGCCAGGCCCACCTCTCGCCTAGGTAGTCTCAACCTGCCTTGTCGCTCCGCCACAAAGTAATAGTCGGGGGCCGTCGGGAACCCAGGCCCACCTCTACCGGGATGGAGCCACCTGTCCTTCCAGCCCCCATTTCCGAATCACTTGCGGGTACTCTACGAGCCTACCCGACTTTAGTCACCATCTGTATAGTATGTAAGTATAGTATATACCCGTGATCACCTCCCGAGTGATCACGGCCCGATAGTATAGCATGGCAGACGGACAAGAATGTAGGGCCACATATGATAAACTAGCATCCTATACTAAGCATTTAGGATTGCAGGTAAGGTATCAACAACTGTAGCAACAATGACAGGCTATGCAACAGAATAGGATTAAGCGAAACAGTAACATGCTATACTACTCTAATGCAAGCAGTAGAGGGAAGAATAGGCGATATCTGGTGATCAAGGGGGGGCTTGCCTGGTTGCTCTGGCAAGAAGGAGAAGTCATCAACTCCGTAGTCGAACGGGCCAACAGCAGCGTCGGTCTCGTAGTCTACCTGAGAGAAGAGGGGGAAAAACAATAAATACAATGCAAACATAAGCATGACATGCAAGACATGACAATGAGAGGTGCTAGGTGTGCCCTAACACGGTAGTAGGTAATACCGATGAAGGGGGGAAACATCCGGGAAAGTATCCCCGGTGTTTCGCATTTTCAGACAGATGAACCAGAGGTGAAATGTTGCAGGTTCGCTATGCTAGGTACACATGGCTGACGAATGGGCTCCGTATTCGGATTCGTCTCGTCGTTCTGAGCAACTTTCATGTACAAAGTTTTTCCATCCGAGTTACAGATTATTTTATATTATTTTTTAAAGTTTTAAATCATTTTCTAAATTATTATTATTAAGTTAATTCGAATTTAGTATTATTGCATAAGCATGACGTCAGCACGACATTAGCATGACGTCAGCAGTCAACAGAGGTGTTGACTGGGTTGTTGACGTGTGGGTCCTGCATGTCATAGGCTTAGGTTAACTAAATAAGTTTAGTTAATTAAATAGGTGATTAGGTTAACTAATTATGCTTAATTAATTTAATTAATTAATTTTTGATTATATTTTTTCTTCTTCTTTTTAAATGTTTCAGGGGGCGGGGCCACCTATCATTGGCCCAGGGGCCAAACAGGGGCGGGTTAGCGGATGCGCGGGCGCTGGGCGGAGCCGGGCGGAGCCGGGCATCGGGCGCCAGCCCGCCTGATAGGCGCAGTGGCCAGGGGACGAAGGGGGCGGCGCGTGGCGCGGCGCCAGCGGCTGTGGCAGCGGCCGGAGTGGGGCGGCGCCACGAGGCCACGCAGGAACGCGGCCGAGCGAGGGCGCGGGGCAGCGGGGAGGCGCGCGGTCGCAGCAAGCAGCGGCGGTAGTAGCAGAAGAAGCAGCAGGCGGGAGCAGGGGCAGTCCATGCCGGTGGGGCAGCAACGGCCGATGCGGCGGGGAACTCCAGCGAGTGGAGGCGGTCACGAGCGGCCACGGGCGGAGGAATGCGCAAGGAGGCGAGGGACTGGGCGGCGCGGCGGTGACCGCGAGCGGGCGCCGAAGCGCTGGCGGCGAGTGGCGCAGGTCGCGGCCACGGCGACACGGTGCGCGGGTGCGGGACGGGGCGGTTGGTGTGTGCTGCGGCAAGGCGACGAGCGAACCGGCGCGATGGTGCTCGCGCGGGGACAGAGGGAGAGGAGGAGCGGCCGGAGCCTCACCGCGGGCATAGGGTTTGGGGCAGCGGGGCGCGGGGATGAGGATGAGGATGGCGGCGTCGAAGATGGGAAGGCAGTCCGAAGACGGCGGTGATGAGGTCGGGGCGGCGGGGTGACTTCGGGGCGAGGTGGCGCTGGCGATCCGGTGACGACGACGCGCACAACGGCGGGGAGGCGACGGCGAACAACGGCAAGCGGCGAGGGGCGCCGTTGCGCCCCGATCCGGATCGGGGGGAGCGAGAGGAGTGAGGTGTGAGAGGGGAGTGGGGGATCGATCCCGATCCAGGGGAATTGAGGGAGGGAGTGGGGCGAGTGGGGGGTTTGGGTTACGGGGGTGGGGGATATGGGGAGTGTGGGGTGAGCCGGGCCTGTTTTATCTAGGTGGGCCAAATGGCCCAGTAGGTTAAGTCCTCTGTTTTCTTTTTCCTTTTAGGGTTTTGTTTTGTTTTTACTTTTTGTTTTTTGTTTTCTTTTATTTACTTAGTAGTGTATATTTTTACAAAAAGTAAAACCCATAACTAAAATAGAGTTACAGGTCCAACTACTTCCAGAAAAAGTTTTACCCCTGATCAAAATAGTTTAGCATTTCATAATATTCAAAAGACATTTAGTTAACAGTTTTACCTACTGTTTTAATCACTTAAGTGCATGCAACCCTTTTATAAAAATGTGGTTTTTCCACCAATATTTAGTATGGATTATCTGTCAGAATCCGAACATTTTAGTTTTAATGTTTCAAAACTTTTATTGTTTAAGTTGAATTTGAATTTTGAATTCGAACGGGATTGAATCATCGCGAGATTAATAACAGTAATCATGGTGACATGGCAGCTTTAGCAGAGATTACTGTAGCTTAATTATCCGGGCGTCACAATTCTCCTCCACTACAAGAAATCTTGTCCCAAGATTTAAGAGGGTGACAGGGGGAAAGGTCTGGTCACGAAATTCTAACGAATATTCTCGGTCTTGGTTGCTCTTCTCGAAGTGGTCGATCCATTACATGGATGTGTTCATCTTTCTGCTTTAGATCCTCATGATGAAGTCGGCATTCTTTCTTCGGGTACTCCATCGTACTTACGAATAGGTATGGGGCATCTCGACAACGATAGAAGGCTACAATGGGTAATCATAGGGGATTATCCCATGAATGAACACATGGGTATCTCTCGAGTTGGTCAAATGAAACACAATGAGAGCCACCAAGAAGGTACAGTAAGAAGTTTCAAACAGATAAACAATCGTTCGATGTCTGAAACAAGTGGGAAAGGGGTCTAGAGCAATGAGAATAAGTATTGCGTCTGATACCAGAATAGATCATCTCTAGGAAGGTGACCCGCGAATTACATACGGTGTCAAACGCGAGGAATAACTATGGTAAACAGGGGTGTACAGGAGAGTCAGGTTTCGATCCTGTGGAACTATGGGTTATGGGCCCACCATGTGGTTTTAAAAGTAGAAAGAGCGGTGACATCTTGCATGGTTAAAATAGCAAGGTATGTCAGAGGATAGCCGGTCAGTTATGTTTGCAACGATGTTGGTACCAAGGGCGAGGGACGAAGAGAACCATTTTCCCGTTCGTTAAATGAGGCGAACCAATAGGCAAAGTTCTCATCCATCGGTGGTTATCGGAATGTCATCAACAATAGAAACAGGGTCTTGCTGACTGAATTATACACCGAGGTGTTTACATAAGCAGGAGAATAATACTGCTCAGATCATATAGGTCAGAAGAAAGGTTAAACCAAACAATGGAAAGGAAAATATGAATATCAGCTTAAACAGAATAATGGAAAGGAAAATGTGTTTAAACCATATTTTAGGGGAATATCCTTCCCAAGGACAAGCAGAGCATGATATTCGTGGAAGGATATAATGTAGAAAACCCTTTAGGTAAGGGGAGAGAAATTTCATGACATTATCCATACAACGGTGTTTGGATAATTGATAAGGAAATTTTTGCATTGTGCTTCAAATGTTCTTATTGAAGATCGGAGTGCCACATACATGCTTCGATATAGCATTGATATGGTCTTCAAGCAAGGTCGAACTTTGGATACACGAAGGATCCATCAGGAACAACTTGTAGAATAGGTCTTACAATTTCCTCATGGAAGAACAACTAACCTTGCGAAAAAGGAAACTATAACAATAGGTCCTCCGGCCAGGTGTGCTAGGCATGACATCACCTTACCGGGTCATATAAGGACCAATGTTATATCTCTTGAAAATATGTTCCAACCATCATATTCGACCGAGATTCAAATCTGATTGGTGTCAGAATACCTCAGACTCGGGATGTCCGAGAAGAAAAGGTGCGACACGAACTGACGAAAAGAGATTGCAAGATTCTCAGGAAATGAACTATGGGAGCGGGTTCCTGAAACAATAGTTCATCATTAAACCAAGGATGGGATGAGGAGGTGGCTGATAGGCTCAGCGACAATTCATCGAGAATTCCAAACGGATGGATTTCCACAATAATGTGAACAAGAAGATGACACTTGTCAATTCAAATGATATAATGTTGTATGCTAGAGGAAAACATACACCATCAATCATTAGTTGAAAGGTGTGCCCAAAATATGACCTTAGGCAGCAAGATCAATGTTAGAGTGATGATTCAATAACCAACAGTCTAAGAACGAACTGTCGATCATTAACTTCAAAGCAATAGGGTTGCTAGAAGTCCAGAACTCAAGCAACATCGTTAGCATATTAGTATCCTGGTTAAAAACAACATGGGGAGCAAGGAAGAATGGTGATGGTGAGAAGTATCATCATACCGAGAATTTCTAAGAGGTGGAGCAATCCCCACAACATTCTCGACAGAAAGACAATAATACTTCAAGGCAGAACACAACACTAGCTGGAGAGCAAGTTGTATTCATAATATGGACAAGTTCGCGATGAAAGGAAGTCAAGGGTGTTGTCGATGATAATAAAAATCATCGATGGCAAGGAGGGTATTTCTCATCATGAACACAATTAACATCTCGGAAGAAGTCAAAGTGTTGAAGGTGATCCGACACATTTGCCGGGAGGTTTTGAGAGGATGCAATCAAACAACAACGGCAACAAGCAAGGGAATGATGAAGTGGCAAGTTATAGGATCAATATATAAGATGCAAGCTCGGAACCAAAGTTACCTTTCAAGACAAGCAACATGATGTTGAAATCTCAACGTAAGTTGTGCTCACACACTAAAGAATTCGTGCACCAGAGAAGGACGAGGTAGCACAGTGAAAGATAGCAAGATCAGGATGCAGCCGATAGTCTAGGAATGACCAGATTGAGTTCAGAATTTCCTAGTAAAAATACTAGGGGTATTTGAGTTGTAGTGCGGAATAATTTCACTAGTCGGCGTCCTCGGTTGACAACAACCCAGAACCCGTAGAGTGATTACGACAAGGAAAGACATTACTTCAACAAAGTTAGTAAGATGTGGTGCAATGACAAGACATCTTCGAGATACCAGGGGGTAATACTCGAAGGTAGAACATGATAGAAGTAGAATCGGGTCATTGACCTATGATAGTAGATACTTCAGCCTTGCCAAAAATAGAAGAGGCTCTGGATTGAATTCCCATCAGATATATCAGATCACGACAGCATGGTCGAAACCATAACTGTAAGGAATCAATTTCAAGAATACCGAAAGAATCATACAGCTGGTTAATCATTTTGCAAGAAGCTTCCGAGACGGTCTACATCATTTTCATGGGCATGAACACAAAGTTCAAGGTCGACTCCCACTTCTTTAATGCATATCATTTCATTTACCTCTCGCTTTGATATAACTGTAGAGTTGGAATTTTATCCAGTAGAACACCGGAAGAGTATGACTTGTGAAAACTTTCGGGTTCTCACGGATTAGGGGAAGGCATAGGTTCAACCCATCGGGCATCTTAGTAACATATACCACAAGTTTCAAAAGTAAATACACAAGCTCGAAAGCAGAGCATGGTTGGCCAAGCAGAGGATACAGTTTACCAAAGGCATTATGTATCAGGGGAAGAACTCACAAGGTGATTGAATATGAAGGACACTGTCGGATAAAATCCAACAATGAGTCGGGCAATCCACAACGGAGCTGATGTGAGTATCGGTACTCACTTAGAGGAATAAAGAATGTAGAGGCATCAGATTCAAGAATCACGTGATTAGTCTGATGCTTAAATAGAAAGAAATTATGGTTTCCAAAACGAAGGATCAGAAGCAGACGCTCTGATCAAGGATGGATAAGTTGAAAACACTTAGTTGGACAATCAATAAAGGTTTGAATTGCCGAGAACCAACTCATGTCTGGAATGACGCCTGAGCCGGAAAGATAATCTTGAAAAGGGTAACATGATGACTGCGTGCGTATGCACACATTGAATCAATAGGCTCAAAATGACTAAGACAACGGATGTTAATGAGGATTACTAGTCATATGGAATTAACCATAATGCAAGCAGGCAAGAGTTTCAAGAGTAACATGCTGCAGAGGATTTTCGAAAGATCAAAAAGTATTCTGAAGAATTATGTGAGACACATGAACAATTGAGAAGAACGGATCCTCGATAAATGTGAGGAAAAACCCATAAGGGTTTTCATGCGAAATAAAACTGCAAGACAATAAACTCAAAGGATTCTCGGGACAACGGCGAATATTTCGAGGCATCTTGTAACAACAAGAGCGACAAGGAATGATCAAGAGAATGACAAGTGCATACAGATATCCATAGGGATATATCGGTGACAGTGGATTGCAAAGGCAATGAGCACACGGGTCTCGAGAAAATATCGAGGGATATCCTCAGAATCTTCGGATGAAGCAGGTGATCTTCCAGAATGAGGGCTCTCCGAGAGAAATAGTTACGAGAACCTAGAGTTAGAGTTAGCAAAATCATTTAACCCGAATAGAAGAGAGATCAGAGTCCCAGAGTATAGACGAGAAGTAAAAGATCCTAATACCACCCAATGGCGCCGTGGGCCCGTAAGCTGCACAGCCATGTTAGTAAAAACTTTTTCAATGACTAGACTCAACTTCGGCCAAGGAGTTTGGAAGGGGGATTCCTACAGGCAGTCGGTGAGGGAGTCCTGGATTAAGGGGTCCTCAGACAGTCGGACTATATACTTTGGCCGGACTGTTGGACTATGAAGATACAAGATAGAAGACTTCGTCCCGTGTCCGGATGGGACTCTCCTTTGCGTGGAAGGCAAGCTTGGCAATTTGGATATGTAGATTCCTTTCTCTGTAACCGACTTATTACAACCCTAGTCCCCCATGGTGTCTATATAAACCGGGGGGTTTAGACTTCTAGGGTTTATCCACAACAATCATAACCTCATAGGCTAGACTTCTAGGGTTTAGCCATTACGATCTCGTGGTAGATCAACTCTTGTAATACTCATTCATCAAGATCAATCAAGCTGGAAGTAGGGTATTACCTCCATAGTGAGGGCCCGAACCTAGGTAAAACATTGTGTCCCCTGCCTCCTGTTACCTTTAGCCTTAGACGCACAGTTCGGGACCCCCTACCCGAGATCCGCCGGTTTTGACACCGACATTGGTGCTTTCATTGAGAGTTCCGCTGCATTGTCACCAGAAGGCTTGATGGCTCCATCAATCATCTACAACAATGCAGTCCAGGGGGGATCTTCCTCCCCGGATAGATCTTCGTATTCAGTGGCTTCGCACTGCGGGCCAACTCACTTGGCCATCTAGAGCAGATCGATAGCTACGCCCCTGGCCATCATGTCAGATTTGGAAGCCTGAATTTTGTGGCCAATATTCGTGGAGACTTGATCTTTGACGGGTTCGAGCCCATGACGGCTGTCCCCGGCTACCACGATGAACATGACCTAGATCTGTCATCTGGCCACACGCAGGAGATAGCGCCCATGATCGCCCTGGCCTCAGAGGTTGAGCTGACTCTATTGTCCGAAGACGGGAAGCTTAACCCCGCCACGGAGGCCACAAACTCAGCGGCGCTCGAGCCGCACACAGACCCCGGACTCGTCTCCGACCATGGGTTCCGGACCACGTGCATTCGCGTCCATCGAACCTGATTGGGCGCCGGTCTTGGAGTTGAGCTCCACAGACATCTTCCAGCACTCGCCTTTTGGCAACTTGTTCAGCTCATTAAAATCCCTCTCCTCGTCGGGGGACTCTCGGCCGAACTATGTCCGGATCGAATGGGAAGTAGATGATGAAGAAATTCGTTCCCCACCCACCACCCACTTTATAGCCATTGTCGATAACCTAACCGACATGCTTGACTACGACTCCGAAGACATCGACGGTATGGACGACGATGCCAGAGAGGATAAGGAACCACCGCATACAGGGTGTTGGACAGCCACCTCCTCGTGCGACATATACATGGTGGATACACCCAAAGAAAACAACGACGACAATGAAAATCCAGTCGAGGATAAACCTCCTGAGATACAGCCAAAGCACCGGCGTCAGCGGCGCCGCTCTAAGCCACGCCGTATTAAAAACAGCAATACCGTCACAGGAGAAAGTAACACTCCAGACGATGCCGAAAACAATGAAGACCCCGTGGAGCCAACCTCCGAGCAGGAGGAATGGGAGGATGGGCGAGTCAGCCCTGGCGAGCAGACCATGAACGAAGACTCGGAGGATAGCAACTACGTTCCCCTCTCCGAAGACGAGGTGAGTCTCGATGATGAAGATTTCATCGTGCCTAAGGAGCCCGCCGAATAGCAACACTTCAAGCGTCAGCTAATTGCTACTGCAAGAGGCCTGAAAAAAAAGTAGCAGCAGCTTCAAGCTGATCAAAATCTGCTCAATGAAATATGGACTGATGTCCTGGCAGCCGAGGAATATGGCCTCGAGCGCCCAACCAAAAGCTACCCGAAGCGCAAACCGTTACCACAGTTCAATGACGAGGCGCTGGAGCCCTTCCTACCAAGGTACAATGCGGCTGACCGACCACCACGTGGCCGGGACAAAGCGGCACCTCGAGCCGAACACCAACCCGCACTGCCACGCCAAACAAACAGAAATACAATAGCTCGGGGATATACACATGACATGCGGCATGATTTGGAAAACAGAGCAGTTCAGACAAGATCGATCTATGGATCACGGGGGCATGCACCGACGCGCGACCATGGCCATCCGGCTAAACGTGATAAACATAATCACGTCCGGGCCGAAAACCACAGACAAACTCCATCCGAGCTACGTCACGACCTGGCCCAATATAGAGGCACCACACACCCCCTTTGCTTCACTGACGAAGTAATGGGACACGATTTCCCAGAAAGGTTTAAACCCGTGAACATCGAATCATATGATGGCACAACAGACCTCGCGGTATGGATCAAAGACTTTCTCCTCCATATTCATATGGCCCGCGGTGATGATCTTCACGCCATCAAATACCTCCCGCTCAAGCTCAAGGGACCAACTAGGTACTGGTTGAACAGTCTGCCCGAAAACTCCATTGGCAGCTGGGAGGACTTGGAGGACGCCTTCCTCGACAACTTCCATTGGCAGCTTGCCTTCCATGCAAAGGAGAGTCCCATCCGGACACGGGACGAAGTCTTCTATCTTGTATCTTCATAGTCCAATAGTCCGGCCAAAGTATATAGTCTGGCTATCCGAGGACACCTTAATCCAGGACTCCCTCAGTAGCCCCTGAACAAGGCTTCAACTCGACACCTCCATCGGGAACCCAGGCCCACCTCTACCGTGATGGAGCCACCTGTCCTTCCAGGCCCCATTTCCGAATCACTTGCGGGTACTCTACGAGTCGACCCGACTTTAGTCACCATCTGTATAGTATGTAAGTATAGTATATACCCGTGATCACCTCCCGAGTGATCACGGCCTGATAGTATAGCATGGCATACAGACAAGAATGTAGGGCCATAGATGATAAACTAGCATCCTATACTAAGCATTTAGGATTGCAGGTAAGGTATCAACAACTGTAGAAACAATGACAGGCTATGCAACAGAATAGGATTAAGCAAAACAGTAACATGCTATACTACTCTAATGCAAGTAGTAGAGGGAAGAATAGGCGATATCTGGTGATCAAGGGGGGGCTTGCCTGGTTGCTCTGGCAAGAAGGAGGGGTCATCAACTCCGCAGTCGAATGGGGCAGTAGCAGTGTCTGTCTCGTAGTCTACCGGAGAGAAGAGGGGGAAGAAACAATAAATACAATGCAAACATAAGCATGACGATGCAAGACATGACAATGGGCGGTGCTAGGTGTGCCCTAACGCGGTAGTAGGTGATACCGGTGAAGGGGGGAAACATCCGGGAAAGTATCCCCGGTGTTTCGCGTTTTCGGACAAATGAACCGGTGGTGAAATGTTGCAGGTTCGCTATGCTAGGGATGCGTGGCTGACGAACGAGCTACGTGTCCGGATTCGTCTTGTTGTTCTGAGCAACTTTCATGTACAAAGTTTTTCCATCCGAGTTACGGATTATTTTATATTAATTTTTAAAGTTTTAAATCATTTTCTAAATTATTATTATTAAATTAATTCGAAATTAGTATTATTGCATCAGCATGACGTCAGCACGACATCAGCAGTCAACAGAGGTGTTGACTGGGTCGCTGACGTGTGGGTCCTGCATGTCATAGGCTTAGGTTAACTAAATATGTTTAGTTAATTAAATTGGTGATTAGGGTAAATAATTATGCTTAATTAAGTTAATTAATTATTCTTTAATTATATTTTTCTTCTTCTTTTTTTAAACGTTTTAGTGGGCGGGGCCAAACAGGGGCGGGTTAGCGGATGCGCTGGCGCTGGGTGGAGCTTGGCGTCGGGTGTCAGCCCGCCCGATAGGCGCAGCGGCCGGGGGACGAAGGGGCGGCGCGTGGCCCGGCCGTGGCGGCGGTCGGAGTGGGGCAGCACCGCGGGGCCATGCAGGGACGCGGCCGGGCGAGGGCGCGGGAAGGCGCGCGCTCGCGGCAAGCAGCGGCGGCAGTAGCAGAAGAAGCAGCAGGGGCGGTCCATGCGGGCGGGGCAGCAACGACCAATGCGGCGGGGAACTCCAGCAAGTGGAGGCGGCCACGGGCGGAGGAATGCGCAGGGAGGCACGGGACTGGGTGGTGCGGCGACGGCCGCGAGCGGGCAGCACGGCGGCGACTGCGAGCGGGCGCTGAAGCGCTTGCGGCGAGTGGCGCAGGTCGCGGCCACAGCGACATGGTGTGCGGGTGCGGGACGGGGCGGTTGGTGCGTGTTGCGGCAAGGCGACGGGCGAACCGGCGTGGTGGTGCTCGCGCGGGGACAGAGGGGAGAGGAGGAGAGGCCGGAGCCTCACCACGGACGTAGGCTTCGGGGCAGCGGGGCGCGGGGAGGAGGACAAGGACGATGACGTCGAAGACGGGGAGGCAGTCCGACGATGGCGGTGATGAGGTCAGGACGGCGGGGTGACTTCGGTGTGAGGTGGCCGGCAATCCGGTGACGACGACGCGCACAACTGCGTGGAGGCGACGACGAACAATGGCTAGCGGCGAGGGGCGCCATTGCGCCCCGATCCGGATCGGGGGGGAGCAAGAGGAGCGAGGCGTGAGGGCGGAGTGGGGGATCGATCCCGATCCAGGGGGATCGAGGGAGGGAGTGGGGCGAGTGGGGGTTAGGATTACGGGGTTGGGGGGATATGGGGAGTGTGGGGTGGGCCGAGCCTGTTTTAATTAGGTGGTTCAAATGGCCTAGTAGGTTAAGTCATCTGTTTTCATTCTCCTTTTAGGTTTTTGTTTTATTTTTACTTTTTCTTTTGTATTTTATTTTATTTACTTAGTAGTTTATAGTTTTACAAAAAGTAAAACCCATAACTAAAATAGAGTTACAGGTCCAACTACTTTCAGAAAAAGTTTTACCCTTGATAAAAATAGTTTAGCATTTCATATATTCAAAAGACATTTATTTAACAGTTTTACCTACTGTTTTAATCACTTAAGTGGATATAACCCTTTTATAAAAATGTGGTTTTTCCACCAATATTTAGTATGGATTATTTGTCAGAATCCGAACATTTTAGTTTTAATGTTTCAAAACTTTTATTGTTTAAGTTGAATTTGAATTTTGAATCCGAACAGGATTGAATCATCGCGAGATTAATAACAGTAATCATGGTTATGTGGCAGCGTTAGCAGAGATTACTGTAGCTTAATTATCCGGGCGTCACATTGATGAACTCTCATGCTTCACTTATATTATTTTGAGAGTTTTATAAATATTGTGGCAATTTGCTTCAGTATGAATTTAGTCCTAATATGATGGGTATTCAAGAGGGATATAATAAAAACTTTTGTGAAGATCATTGAATATATGAGAAGTTTGATTCCTTGCATTTGTTTTGAGATATAAAGATGGAGATATTAGATTCATGCTAGTGAGTAATTGTGGATTAGTAAGAATATTTGTGTTAAGGTTTGTGATTCCAGAAGCATGCACGTATGGTCTCTCATTATGCGATGAAGTTGGAGCATGATTTATTTTTGAGTATCTTCCTTATGGGTGGCGGTCGGGGAGGAGCGATGGTCTTTTCCTACCAATCTATCCCCCTAGGAGCATGCGTAGTAGTACTTTGCTTTGAGGGCTAATAAACTTTAGCAATAAGTATGTGAGTTCTTTATGACTAATGTTGAGTCCATGGATTATACGCACTCTCACCCTTCCAGCATTGCTAGCCGCTTTAGTACCGTGCATTGCCCTTTCTCACCTTAAGAGTTGGTCGAAATTTTGCCGGTGCATCCAAATCCCATGATATGATACACTCTTTCACACATAAGCCACCTTATATTTTCCTCAAAACAACCACCATACCTACCTATTATGGCATTTCCATAGACATTCCGAGATATATTGCCATGCAACTTCCACCATTCCGTTTTATTATGACATATACCATCATTGTCATATTCCTTTGCATGATCATATAAGTTGGCATAGTATTTGTGGCTTGACCACCATTCATATTTTTTATACATGTCATGCTAGATCACTGCATGAGGCATTCATATAGAGCCATATCTTGTTCTAGTATCGAGTTGTAATTCTTGAGTTGTAAGTAAATAAAAGTGTGATGATCATCATTATTAGAGCATTGTCCCATGTGAGGAAAGGATGATGGAGACTATGATTCCCCCACAAGTCGGCATGAGACTCTGGACTTAAATAGAAAAGAGGCCAAAGATCCCAAAATAGAAAAATAAGAGGCCAAAGATCCCAAAAGAAAAAAATGAGATAAAAAGAGAGAAGGGACAATGTTACTATCCTTTTCCACACTTGTGCTTCAAAGTAGCACCATGTTCTTCATAATAGAGAGTCTCCTATTTTGTCACTTTCATATACTAGTAGTGGAAAATTTTCATTATAGAACTTGGCTTGTATATTGCAATGATGGGCTTCCTCAAACTTCCCTAGGTCTTCGTGAGCAAGGGAGTTGGATGCACACCCACTTAGTTCTCTTTTGAGCTTTCATACACTTATAGCTCTAGTGCATCCGTTGCATGGCAATCCCTACTCCTTGCATTGACATCAATTGATGGGCATCTCCATAGCCCATTGATTAGCCTCGTCAATGTGAGACTTTCTCCTTTTTTGTCTTCTCCACACAACCTCCACCATCATATTCTATTCCACCTAAACTGCTATATACATGACTCACGCTCATGTATTGCGTGAGAGTTGAAAAAGCTGAAGCACGCTAAAAAGTATGAACCAATTGCTTGGCTAACAATGGGGTAGTACATGATTTGTACTTTGTGCTGAGAAGAGGGGTCATAACAAGACTATATGATTTTGTAGGGATAACTCTCTTTAGCCATGATATTTTGAAAATACATGATTGCTTTTTAGTATGCTTGAAGTATTATCATTTTTATGTCAATATTAAACTTTTGTTTTGACTCATATGGATCTGAATATTGATGCCACATAAAGAAAGATTACTTGATAAACATTTTAGGTAGCATTCCACATCAAAAATTCTATTTTTACCATTTACCTACTCGAGGACGAGCAAGAATTAAACTTGGGGATGCTTGATACGTCTCCAACATATCTATAATTTTTTATTGTTCCATGCTATTATATGCATTATTATGCTATTTTATATCATTTTTTGGGACTAACCTATTAACCTGGTGCCGAGTGCCATTTGTTGTTTTTTTCCTTCTTTTTATCTTTACAGAAAATCAATACCAAACGGAGTCCAAATGGAACATAACTTTTTGACGGTTTTTCTTGGACCACAAGACACCCTGGAAGTTTCGGGAGGAGGCCAGAAGGGCCACGAGATGGCCACAAGCTGAGGGAGCATGACCCCCAAGCTTGTCGGCCCCACATGGCTCCTCTAACCCTAATTCTTCTTCTATAAATACACAAATATTCCCAGGGGCACACCAAAAATACTTTTCTACCGCCGCAAGTTTCTATCTTCATGAGATCCCATCTGGGGACCTTTTCGGGTACTCTGCCAGAGAGGGATTGGATCACGGAGGGCTTCTACACCAACCTTGTTGCCCTTCCGATTATGTGTGAGTAGTTTACCACAGACCTACGGGTCCTTGATACGTCCATTTTGCATCATGCTTTTATATCAATATTTATTGCATTATGGGCTGTTATTACACATTATATCTCAATACTTATGGCTATTCTCTCTTATTTTACAAGGTTTACCATGAAGAGGGGGAATGCCGGTAGCTGGAATTCTGGCTGGAAAAGGAGCAAACGTTGGAAACCTATTCTGCACAGCTCCAAAAGTCCTGAAACTCCACGAAACAACTTTTTGGAATTAATAAGAATTTCTGAGCGAAAGAAATATTCCAGGGGGCCCACACCCTGTCCAGGAGACAGAGGGTCGCGCCCCCCCCTATAGGGCACACCCCCTATCTCCTGGGCCCCCTGGTGGGCCTACGGTGTCCATCTTCTGCTATGTCATCACTTTTACCCTGGAAAAAATCGTGGGCAAGCTTACGGGACAAAACTCCGCCGCCACGAGGCGGAACCTTGGCGGAATCAATCTAGGGCTCCGGCAGAGCTGTTGTGCCGGGGACACTTCACTCTGGGAGGGGGAAATCATCACCAACGTCATCACCAACAATCCTCTCATTGGGAGGGGGTTAATCTCCATCAACATCTTCACCAGCACCATCTCCTCTCAAAACCCTAGTTCATCTCTTGTATCCAATCTTGTATCAAAACCACAAATTGGTACCTGTGGGTTGCTAGTAGTGTTGATTACTCCTTGTAGTTGATGCTAATTGGTTTACTTGGTGGAAGATCATATGTTCAGATCCTTTATGCATATTATTACTCCTCTGATTATGAACATGAATATGCTTTGTGAGTAGTTACGTTTGTTCCTGAGGACATGGGTGAAGTCTTGCTATTAGTAGTCATGTGAATTTGGTATTCGTTCGATATTTTGATGAGATGTATGTTGTCTTTTCCTCTAGTGGTGTTATGTGAATGTCGCTACATGACACTTCACCATTATTTGGGCCTAGAGGAAGGCATGGGGAAGTAATAAGTAGATGATGGGTTGCTAGAGTGACAGAAGCTTAAACCCTAGTTTATGTGTTGCTTCGTTAGGGGCTGATATGGATCCATATGTTTAATGCTGTGGTTAGGTTTACCTTAATACTTCTTTTGTAGTTGCGGATGCTTGCAATAGGGGTTAATCATAAGTGGGATGCTTGTCCAAGTTAGGGCAGTACCCAAGTACGGTCCACCCACATATCAAATTATCAAAGTACAGAACGCGAATCATATGAACGTGATGAGAACTAGCTTGACGATAATTCCCATTGTGTCCTCGGGAGCTCATTTATCATTATTAGAAATTGTCTTGGCTTATCCTTTGCTACATAAAGGATTGGGCCACCTTGCTGCACTTTGTTTACTTTATTTACGTGTTGCTCGTTACTATTTATCTTATCACAAAACTATCTATCACCTACAATTTCAGTGCTTGTAGAGAAAACCTTGCTGAAAACCGCTTATCATTTCCTTCTGCTCCTCGTTGGGTTCGACACTCTTACTTATCGAAAGGACTACGATAGATCCCATACACTTGTGGGTCATCAGTCCATAGCTAGTAGCTAGATGGCTTCTTCTCCCTCTTTGATCTTCAATACAATGTTCTCCTCGATGTTATTGGAGATCTATTCGATGTAATCTTCTTTTGAAGTGTGTTTGTTGAGATTTGATGAATTGTGGGTTTATGATCAGATTATCTATGAATATTATTTGAGTCTTCTCTGTATTCTTTTATGCATGATTTATATACACTACTGCAGGATGCTGCTAATGCGACACTACGATCAGAGACCCTTTGACGAAAATGTGTGTGATGCATTAATCGCAAACAGGGATGTAAAAAAACCATCAAAAAAGATGCAAAACATTTGTGATGGCAGAGACATTAAACATGGTTTAGATTTTAGTTATGTGTGCAATGCTGGGCATACGGTTGATCCAGCAGAACTGTTTGCGCCGAGGAAGAACAACAGAAATAGGCAGCCATATCAATCTGTGTGCGATATACGGCATACAGTTTGCTCTGATGAACTGTGTGCTATTAGGGAATGCAACATAAACGGTCAGCCAGATCAAGGTGTGTGTGATATACGGCCTACGGTTCACTCGGACAAACTATTTTTGATTAGGCAAAAGAATGAAAACGGTTCATCTTAACAAGACGTGTGTGATATGCGGCATTTGCGATGAGCCAAAAGAACACAAACGATTCTTGAAAACCAGATGTGTGTGATACGCAGCAAGCAGCCCACTCAGATGAACTGTTTGCGATAGGAAATTATAACACAGACGGTTACTATAGTAAGTTCGTGTGCGATTCTGTTCGTACAAAAAACTTTGAAAAATGCAAACTGGTTGCTTGCGGTGGCTAGAAGTATCGCACACGATGCGTCTGCGAGTACTCGTGGCAATGATTAGTAAGTTACACATAATGAACGGCTGCAAGGATGATATGCTGATCATGGAGTCTGAGAAGACCGTCGTTAGAAGGCCGCTAGCTCAGCCTTTCAACCTATATTTTATTATAATTGTATGCATAAGTAGGTCGTGAGTGTTTTATGCCTTGCCGCATGTGGCATTTTAAATTATCCTGAATATGTAAGACAATTATTAACTGTTGCCATTGTAAACTTGCCTCAACAGCAAGCAGAGTGCGCGCAGGGACGCCACGGTGAGCAACCACGTGGTCAACCTTCTGGCACCCCGTGGGAGACGCGATGGCGCATCCATAGGACACGATGGTGATATCATGACCATGTGTGATAGTGGGAAGACACGTACACATACATCCAAGAACAAGGGCCCACGTTTCGGGCTTCCAATGCGTGGCATACCGTTGATCCAAAAGAACTGTTTGCGATGAGGCAGAACAATAGAAACGAGGCTTTGTAGGCCCAGAACCATCAATAAATTTTGACTTTGTTTATCGTCACATTGCAGATTACAACACAATAAGTAATTGCAAATCTGTTCACACAGATCAAATTAATATGTGTTCACACCGATCAAACTAATATGTGAGTGGGACTTGGTAAGGAAACATTTATATAGTGTGCTGAAATTTTCTGTTACTTGTCACTATGGAAACTAATCCTTTGAGGGGCTTGTTCGGGGTATCTTCACCCCGACCAGAAGAGCAAAGAGTTGCTCCTCAACCTACTGAACTTTATGAAAATATTTACTTTGAGATTCCTTCGGGTATGATAGAGAAACTGCTAGCTAATCCATTTGCACGAGATGGAACATTGCATCCCGATTTACACCTTATCTTTGTGGATGAAGTTTGTGGATTATTTAAGCTTGCAGGTATTCCCGATGATGTTGTCAAAAGGAAGGTCTTCCCTTTATCTTTGAAGGGAGATGCATTGACATGGTATAGGCTATGTGATGATACGAGATCTTGGAATTATAAGTGGCTGAAGTTGGAATTTCACCAGAAGTTCTATCCTATGCATCTTGTTCATCGTGATCATAATTACATACATAATTTCTGGCCTCGCGAAGGAGAAAGCATCGCTCAAGCTTGGGGGAGGCTTAAGTCAATGTTATATTCATGCCCCAATAATGAGCTCTCTCGGGAAATGATTATTCAGAATTTTTATGCTCGGCTTTCTCTTGATAATCGCAACCTACTGGATACTTCCTGTGCTGGTTCTTATATGCTAAAGACTATTGATTTCAAATGCGACTTATTGGAAAGAATTAAATTCAACTCTAAAGATTGGGGTTCCGACGATGGTAAGGAGTCAGGTATGACACCTAAGTTCGATTGTGTTAAATCTTTTATGGATACGATGCTTTTCGTGGATTTAGCGCTAAGTATGGACTTGACTCTGAGATAGTAGCTACTTTCTGTGAATCTTTTGCTACTCATGTTGATCTCCCTAAAGAGAAGTGGTTTAAATATAATCCTCCTGTTGAAGTGAAAGTAGTTGCACCTATTATAGTCGAAGAAAAGACTATTACCTATAGTGATCCTATTGTTCCTACTGCTTATGTTGAAAAACCTGCTTTTCCTGTTAGGATAAAGGATCATGCTAAAACTTCGACTGTTGTTCGTAAGAGTAATACTAGGACTTATACACCTCCTGAGAAAATTAATGTTGAACCTAGTATTGCTATGGTTAAAGATCTCTTGGATGAGGACTTAGATAGGCATGTTATTTCTTTCTTGGGTGAGACTGCTAATATTGCTAGACCTGATACTAAGACACGTAGACCGGTCGTAGGCATGCCTGTTATTTCTATTAAAATAGGAGATCATTGTTATCATGGCTTATGTGATATGGGTGCTAGTGCTAGTGCGATACCTTATGATCTTTATAAAGAAATTATGCACGACATTGCACCCGTTGAATTAGAAGACATTGATGTTACTATTAAGCTTGCTAATAGGGATACCATTAAACCAATTGGGATTGTTATAGATGTTGAAGTTTTGTGTGGGAAGGTTAAATACCCTGCTGATTTTCTTGTTCTTGGTTCCCCACAAGATGATTTTTGTCCCATTATTTTTGGTAGACCCTTCTTGAAGACAGCTAGTGCTAAGATTAATTGTGAAAAGAATATTGTCACTATTGGCATAGATGGTATGTCTCATGAGTTTAATTTCGCTAAGTTTAGTAGACAACCTCGTGAAAGGGAACCACCTAGTAAGGATGAAATTATTGGTCTTGCTTCCATTGTTGTTCCTCCAACTGATCCGTTAGAACAATATTTGCTAGACCATGAAAACGATATGTTTATGAAGGAAAGGGAGGAAATAGATGAAGTGTTCCTTAAACAGGAACATGTGCTGAAACATAACCTTCCCGTTGAAATTCTTGGGGATCCCCCTCCACCCAAGGGTGATCCCGTGTTTGAACTCAAACCATTACCTGATAATCTTAGGTATGCTTATCTTGATGAAAAAGAAATATATCCTGTTATTATTAGTGCTAACCTTTCAGAGAAAGAAGAAGAAAGATTATTGAAAACTCTAAAGGAGCACCGAGCTGTTATTGGATATACTCTGGATGATCATAAGGGTGTTAGTCCCACATTATGTCAACACAAAATTACATTGGAGGATGATGCCAAACCAGTTAGAGATCCTCAAAGACGACTAAATCCCAAGATGAAGGAAGTGGTAAGAAAGGAGATACTAAAGCTCCTTGAGGCAGGTATCATTTATCCCGTTGCTGATAGTGAATGGGTAAGCCCTGACCATTGTGTTCCTAAAAAGGGAGGTATTACTGTTGTTCCTAATGATAAAGATGAATTGATCCCACAAAGAATTATTACAGGTTATAGGATGGTAATTGATTTCCGCAAGTTAAATAAAGCTACTAAGAAAGATCAAATGCTAGAAAGGCTATCCAAACACACACATTTTTGCTTTCTAGATGGTTATTCTGGTTTCTCTCAGATACCTGTGTCAGCGAAGGATCAATCTAAAACTTCTTTTACTTGCCCTTTTGGTACTTTTGCTTATAGACGTATGCCTTTTGGTTTATGTAATGCACTTGCTACCTTTCAAAGATGCATGATGGCTATATTCTATGATTTTTGTGAAAACTTTTGTGAGGTATTCATGGATGACTTCTCAGTCTATGGATCCTCTTTTGATGATTGTTTGAGCAACCTTGGTCGAGCTTGCAGAGATGCAAAGACACTAGTCTCGTCCTGAATTGGGAAAAGTGTCACTTTATGGTTAATGAAGGCATTGTCTTGGGGCGCAAGATCTCCGAGAGAGGTATTGAAGTTGATAAAGCCAAAGTTGATGCTATTGAAAAGATGCCATGTCCCAAGGACATAAAAGGTATAAGAAGTTTCCTTGGTCACGCCGGTTTTTATAGGAGGTTCATTAAGGACTTTTCTAAAATCTCTAGGCCTCTGACTAATTTATAGCAAAAAGATATTCCTTTTGTCTTTGATGATGATTGTGTAGAAGCATTTGAAGCACTTAAGAAGGCTTTGATCACTGCACCTATTGTTCAACCGCCTGATTGGAATTTACCTTTTGAAATTATGTGCGATGCTAGTGATTATGCTGTAGGTGTTGTTTTAGGGCAAAGAGTCGATAAGAAAATGAATGTTATCCAGTGTGCTAGTAAGACTCTTGATACTGCCCAGAGAAATTATGCTACTACTGAAAAAGAGTTCTTAGCAGTTGTGTTTGCATGTGATAAGTTTAGACCTTATATTGTTGATTCCAAAGTTACTATTCACACTGATCATGCTGCTATTAAATATCTTATGGAAAATAAAGATGCTAAGCCTAGACTCATCAGATGGGTTCTCTTGCTCCAAGAATTTGACTTGCATATTATTGATAGAAAGGGAGCCGAGAACCCCGTTGCAGATAACTTGTCTAGGTTAGAGAATGTTCTTGATGACCCACTACCTATTAATGATAGCTTTCCTGATGAACAATTAGCGGTCGTCAATGCTTCTCGTACTGCTCCTTGGTATGCTGATTATGCTAATTATATTGTTGCTAAATATATACTGCCTAGTTTCACATACCAGCAAAAGAAAAAGTTCTTTTATGATTTAAGACATTACTTCTGGGATGATCCACACCTTTATAAATAAGAAGTAGATGGTGTTATTAGACGTTGTGTGCCTGAGCATGAACAGGAACAGATCCTACGTAAGTGTCACTCCGAATATTATGGAGGACACCACGCTGGAGATAGAACTGCACACAAGGTTTTACAATCTGGTTTTTATTGGGCTACTCTCTTCAGAGATGCTCTTAAGTTTGTCTTATCTTGTGATGAATGTCAAAGAATAGGTAACATTAGTAGACGTCAAGAAGTTCCTATGAATTATTCTCTTGTTATTGAACCGTTTGATGTTTGGGGCTTTGATTATATGGGACCTTTTCCTGCCTCTAATGGTTATACACATATTTTAGTTGTTGTTGATTACGTTACTAAGTGTGTAGAAGCTATTCCAACTAGTAGTGCTGATCATAACACTTCTATTAAAATGCTTAAAGAAGTTATTTTTCTGAGGTTTGGTGTCCCTAGATATCTTATGACTGATGGTGGTTCACATTTTATTCATGGCGCTTTCTGTAAGATGCCTGCTAAGTATGATGTCAATCATAGAATAGCATCTCCTTAACATCCGCAGTCTAGTGGTCAAGTAGAGTTGAGCAATAGAGAGCTCAAATTAATTTTGCAAAAGACTATGAATAGATCTAGAAAGAATTGGTCCAAAAAACTTGATGATGCATTATGGGCCTATAGAACTGCATACAAAAATCCTATGGGTATGTCTCCATATAAGATGGTTTATGGAAAAGCGTGTCATTTACCTCTTGAATTTGAACATAAAGCATATTGGGCTATTAAAGAGCTCAATTATGACTTCAAACTCGCCGGTGAGAAGAGGTTGTTTGATATTAGCTCACTTGATGAATGGAGAACCCAAGCCTACGAGAACGCCAAGCTTTTCAAAGAAAAAGTCAAACGCTGGCATGATAAGAGGATACAAAAGCGTGAGTTTAATGTAGGAGATTATGTGTTATTATTCAACTCTCGTTTAAGATTTTTTGCAGGGAAACTTCTTTCAAAATGGGAAGGTCCCTACGTTATCGAGGAGGTCTATCGCTCTGGTGCTATAAAAATCAACAACTTCGAAGGCACAAGTCCAAGGGTGGTTAACGGTCAAAGAATTAAACACTATATTTCAGGTAATCCTATCAATGTTGAAACTAATATTATTGAAATCGTAACCCCTGAGGAATACATAAGGGACACTTTCCAAAATGTTCCAGACTCCAAAAAGGTATAGGTATGTGGTACAGTAAGTAAACCGACTCCAAAACAACTCTAATGGCAATTTTTATCAGTTTTGGATTATTTAAGAATTTTACGAAGAAAGAAGTAGTCCGAAAGGGACACGATGCTCCCACGAGAGTGGAGGGAGCCCCCCACCCCTGTAGGGCGCGCCCCTGTCTCGTGGGCACCTCGTGTGCCTCCCGGACTCCGTTTTCTTGCACGTTATGTATTTTGGTCGGTAAAAATTCATTATATATAATCCCGAAGGTTTTGATCACTATATCAGGCAAATATCCTCTGTTTTTGTTTCGAGCTATTCCTGTTGTAGATTTGGAACAAGATGCGTCCCAAGATTTGGAGGGGGAGAGCTACATGGCTGATTATATCGCAAACCCAAAAGTATATGGGGATGTGGAACATTATGGCTGGACCACGGAGGAAGAAGAAGAATATGATCCAAAGGGGAAGGAGGAGACAATCTCCGATGAAGAGGACGATCCACTACCTCAACTTGGTGATATGCATGTGGAGTTCAAGAAGTCAAGCCTCCCTAAGGTCCAATCTATCCCACCACGTTTTTTGCAGGATAGCAAGGCAGCACTATGCAAAAAGATAATGAAACTGGAGCTCAAGAATGAGGATCTGAGGGAGGAAAATTTTAGCCTCAGACGCAAGCTAGAGAAGAAAAATGCAACAACTCCTCCATCACCTCCGAGGACATAATCACATGGGTATGGGCACTCCCCTTGGCAACTGCCAAGCTTGGGGGAGGTGCCCCAGTATCATATCACCATCACACTCCTATATTTACAGCTTTATTTAGTTCAATCCTTTTAGTAGTATCTTGATCTAGTAGATTCAAGTTTTGATATCAAGTAGTTTTGAGTTTTGCAATGTGATCTCTTTTTGTAATTGAGTCCGTGAGCTACCTACAATAAAGATTAGTGTTGAGTCAAGGGCTTTGCTATGTTGCTATGTTCTTGAGAAAGTAGAAAGAATAAAAGAGTTCATATTGATCTTATGGATAGTGATAACTTCACACATAGAAAGTATGAGGCATAAAAATTGTTGAGAGTTGATGAACGTAGCCTTGGTCATCGTTGCAATTAATAGGAAATGATAAGGAAAGAGGGGTTCACATGCAAATACATTATCTTGGACACTGTCGGTGTCAAAACTGGCGGATCTCGGGTAGGGGGTCCCGAACTGTGCGTCTAGGCGGATGGTAACAGGAGACAAGGGACACGATGTTTTACCCAGGTTCGGGCCCTCTTGATGGAGGTAAAACCCTACGTCCTGCTTGATTAATATTGATGATATGGGTAGTACAAGAGTGGATCTACCACGAGATCAAGGAGGCTAAACCCTAAAGCTAGCCTATGGTATGATTGTTGTAATGTATGTTGTGTCCTACGGACTAAAGCCCTCCGGTTTATATAGACACCGGAGAAGGCTAGGGTTACACAGAGTCGGTTACAATGGTAGGAGATCTACATATCCGTATCGCCAAGCTTGCCTTCCACGCTAAGGAAAGTCCCATCCGGACATGGGACGGAGTCTTCAATCTTGTATCTTCGTAGTCTTGGAGTCCGGCGGACGATGATAGTCCGGCTGTCCGGACACCCCCTAGTCCAGGACTCCCTCAGTAGCCCCTGAACCAGGCTTCAATGACGATAAGTCCGTCGCGCATAATGTTCGGCATTGCAAGGCGGGTTCCTCCTTTGAATAATCCAGAGAAGATCATGAACACCAGGATAGTGTTCGGCTCTGCAAAATAAATTCCACATTCCACCGTAGAGAGAATAAAATGTCCACAAGTCCAATCTGCTGACGTATTTTGCGGCATGTCATCACGCCACTACCAAGCCTTTACTTGAATCGTTTTTTATTATACCACCTCATCACGTTTAGCGAAGCGGTTTTCTTGGCACGTCTTGTCGAAGCAGAGATCGTGTTCCCCTTATTCCGGGATTCTCATCAATACAAGCGTGGGTAACCCAACCGTGCCCGTCGCCATGCCCCCTCTATCGAAGGTGAATCCCGAACGGTCACGGAGACGGCTCTTGGTATTTTCCCCCTTTATAAGAGGACCAAGGCTCGTTTCTTTTCTTCAATCTTCCATCGAATCCTCTCCTTGCTCCAAGTTCCAACACCCAGAGCCCTAGATTCGAGCGCTTTGGACCTTCAACAATGTCCGGCTCCAACCTTCAGGGTCAGTGGATGCCCTCCTCCGTCACGGAGGGGGACGTGCTAAAGCTGCGGGAGGCCAAGTACCTGTCTTATGAGATTTCGCACAGGTTGCCCGCCCAAGGGCAGGCCGTACCCACTCCCGAGCCCGGCGAGTACGTCGTCTTCGTATCCCACCTCCGTCGGGGTTTAGGCTTCCCGACGGACCCCTTCGTGAGAGGGCTCATGTTCTACTATGGGCTGGATTTTCACGACTTGGCTCCGGAGTCCATCCTCCACATCTCCGCATTCATCATCGTCTGTGAAGCCTTCCTCCGCGTCACCCCCCACTTCGGCCTGTGGATGAAGACCTTCAATGTGGAGCCGAAGATGATCGGGGGGCGTCAAGCGGAGTGCGGCGGGGCGGCCATAAGCAGGAGGGCCGATGCCCCGTGGCCCGAGGGCTCCTTCCAAGAGGAGCTCGGCTTGTGGCAGCAGGAGTGGTTCTATATCACTGCTCCGAAGGGCAGCAAGCAAAAGCCGTCGCTTTCATTCCGCCCGGGACCTTCACGCCGGTTGATGTCGTGGGTCAACCAAGGGCTCAATTGGGGGCCGTCCGAAGACGTGCCCTTATTGCAGGGCCGGGTTCGAGACCTCCAAGCGAGGGAGATCAATCTGGTTGTGGTGATGCAGGTCATGCTAATCAGGCATCTTCTGCCCTGCAAACACCGTCCTCTCCGGTTATGGGAGTTCAATCCGGAGGGACCACGGATTCTCCAACACTTCATGGGTATGACACCCGCGGAGATGTACAAGTTGTTCTTCGGACCGCAGGTGGCGTGTCCGGAATTGACCGAGGACGCAGGCCTAAGCTGCAATCGCCCGGATACTCAGGTAAATAGCTCAGAGTCCGGACGTTCTGTTTATTTGCTTTTCTAAAATTCGCCTCCTGACCCATTATTCTTCATCAGGAGTGGGTAGCGGGATCGAAGCTGATAAGGTGTCCGGCCCCCTCCCAGAGACCGCACCGGAGCCCGTGCTGGTCAGAATGTTGGAGGTCGCGCCTGTAGAAGGGGGCGACGGGGAAAATAGAAGAGCTATTACCTCGCCCAAGGGGGCTCCTGAAGAGGGGGGGATCGAAAATCCCTCCTTCCAGGGGGAGAAGAGGACCGCCTCCGAAGACCCGGAGGCCAAAGCCCCTAAGCGGGGGAAGAAATCTTCACCGGAGGGTCCTGCGTCCGGGGAGAACCCGGACGTACAATCGTCTCTAAAGGATCAGCCCTCCAGCGAGCCGTGAGTAGGAAAAGGGGAGTTCATTAATAAGAAAATACCCCTATTTGTGCTTCTGTGGATAACCGAAATTTTTGCTTTACAGTTCGGATCTGCGGACTTCTCAAATGAGTTCGTCTTCGGGGGATCTTCATCCAGAGATGATGGAGATCGAAACGCCTCCGTCTGCTGCGCTGTCGGACAGGGCGGACGAGCCTGAAGTATCGTCACAGAGGGTATCCCAGAACCCGGTGGAGCCGAAGAGTTCGGCGCCGACTAGTGTCCGGCCGGGGGAGCTGAAGAATCTGCTTGAGAGGGCATCCATCTCAGAAGATCACCGTGCTTTGATGAGTATGGTGATTGGAAGGATTTCGTCCGCCGAAAGCGGATTGCATAATGCCATCAGGAGTTTGCTGGCGGGATTTGAGGTACGCAAGAATGACGCACCTTTTTGACAGTTTTGCACATAGAAGTGCTCCCTGTATAGATAATAGCCCCTGAGACTCGGTAGGTTGTCGAAAGCGATAGCATGCCGAGGATCAAAATCGCAGGTATTGAATGTCGCTCTTCCTATGTAGGTGGCGGATAGTCCGGGGGCCAGCCGGACTAGTGGAGTTGTCGAGTTAATGCGGCAACTTGATGTGGCGGATGCGGACATAGCGCTTGTCAACCGGCGACTTGACGAGTCGCAAGGTAAATGAATTCTCCGCAGACACTTATGTAAGGGAGCCAAAGCCCGCCTCTGACAATATATATGTTGTGATACAGACGGTGCTGCTGCTGTGGAGAGCCTTCGGGCCGAGCTTGCTCAAGCTAAGGAGCAAGCCCGAAGGAGTGATGCGGCTGCCTCGAGGACGGCCGAGGAGTTGAAAGCCGAAAAGGCTGCACACTGCCTGAGCAGGGAAAAGATGGCCGAATTGGCTGTGAAATTGAAGGATGCTACCGACCGCAATGAGGCTCTTGAAAAGGAGCGCCTGTCGGAGCGAGAAGACCTGGGGAAGGCCACCGCCGAGGCCAAGGATGCCCGTTCTGCAATGCGGGCTATGAAGGAGGAGCTGCGCCAGGCCGGAGATATTGTGGCTGGCAGGCCTTTTTTGCTGCGTCGCCGGTTTACGGATCCGAAGTATGCCCAACTTGGCCAGCTGTGGGGTCCGGAGGATCCTTATATGGACTTAGCGGCAAGTGCGGCGGATGCTGTTGTGCACTTCCGGAGTCAGGAGGATCACAAGACGGAAGAGCTATTTTGGTCTCAATTCCATAGTCTGGATCGTTCACTTCCGTTGACCGATCGGTTGGCCGAATGGGCTGAGCTAAACAGGTTGTCCGGACTTGCCATGACTGATATCGTGGCTCATGTCTGGCCAGAGAGGCCCAAGGCGATGAGCTATTTTGGCTTATTGCAGCAATTTCTTGGAGCGGTGCCGCATATCAAGGAGATGAAGCGGTCGGCCTGCATAGAAGGCGCGCGGATGGCCCTTGCCCGTGTGAAGACACATTGGAAAGAGATGGATGCCACCGCTATTGCAGCCCAGGGTTCGGACGAAAGCCGGTTACCCGCCGAGCACTATTTTGGGGAAGTTATGCGTGGCGCTCGTGTAATAGAGTCGCAGTGCTCGAAAAATGTTACGTTCAAATGAACGTTTTATCTTGTAAAACAATGATTATGATGTAACCGCTTTTTATACTTGTGCGTTCCAAGTTAAAATATCTCCTATGCGGCCGTTTATGTATACATTTGTATAACCTGGAAGATGGCATTCTTCGGCTTCAGCCCCCACGCACAAGGTGCGGGGGTGTTTGCAAAAAATAGTGCGTTTTCACACTTAATCCGACGTCTCGGTCCTTTTAAGGAGGTGGTAGTGTAGCAAACGAGGCAATCCGGACTATAATGCTTTAACACTTTCACTTAGCCATTGGAGTTCGAGGGTGGGGCTACGATATAGCCCCTAGGGGCACTGCGCTTCTCCGGATTCAGGGCGCATGTGTGCCTGACCGAGAAATGGTCCTTCGTCAAAGCGGGGAATTCTAAACATTTCGGTAGTCGATCGAGTGGTTGACCAGTCTCTCGCTGTATCATGACAGTCAGTTTTCGGCTTTCTCTACTGAGGTGCTCGCCCAGCTGAACTGGGGCACAATCGCAGTAGTTCTCCTGGTGCCGCGTTAGCCGATGATACGGAACGTAAGGCAGCAAAACACAGGAGCCGGGGAAACCCAACATTTGACCAAAGACATGATTCGGAGCTGATGCATATAAGGCCTAACTCGAGACGCCGAACACTCCCTAAGGTGTTCGGTCTTTATAATAATGGGCAGAACAGTGCCCTAAGCCCTTAGTGTCCAGGTACGGGCATGGTCCTCTGACGCGGCTAATGCCAAAACGTCAGGCTCCACTTTGGTTATAAAAAACCAAGGGATTATGACAACAGAGACAGTAAAAAAGGTTTACGCATGGTCTTAATCAGAAAAGAATCCTTGCGACGGGTCCCTACTGCACGTCTGCGCCTGTGTCTCCGTTGTGCCGTTATCCTGGACGGGTGTGCATGTTGTCCATCTGTAAAAAGAGAGGAACTTAGTTTTGAAGGAAATTGTACGAAATATATACGAAGGAAGAAATATAAATAAATAAAGCGGAGTCTGTATGAGCTCGCTGTTGCTTGGGCGCGCAGCCCCTTGTGAAGGGATGTGCGGCTAGGGAGCCCCTAGCTTATTTATGCCGGACTCGTCTGACCGTGTCCAGGGTCTTTAAATGACCCTCGCACTGAAATGATGCCACGTGGACCGGGCATCTTAAGTGTAAGAGACGCGTAATGTGGTATGGCGTTGAAGCGGACAAAAGCTTCTCGTCCCAAGAGCGCTTGATAGCTACTTTTAAATGGGACGATATGAAAGATTAGTTTTTCGCGTCAGAAGTTGTTTGGTGATCCGAACACAACTTCCAGTAATAAGGAGCCTGTGCACTTGGCGTAAGAGCCTAGCGTCACTCCTTTAAAGGAAGTGCGGCTGTGTCGGATTTTAGTAAGGTCTATCCCCAACTTGCGGATTGTGTTTGGATACAGCAGGTTTAAGTCACTGCCTCCGTCCATCAGGACTTGTGTAAATTGCAGTCCGTCGATTATAGGATCCAATATCAGGGCAATCCATCCTGCATTTTGAACGCTTCTGGAATAATCCAGTTGGTCGAAAGTGATTGGTTTTGATGTCCAATCTCTATGTTCCGCTGGGTTGGACCGTGCGAGACCCCTTTTAACGGGTGCCGCACTGTTTTTCGTATTATCACGTGAAGTGAATTTACTGCTTTGACCTCTTTAGGGAAAGTCTTTTGTTTTCCGGTGCTCTGCTGGTGGGGTTTATCATCATCATCGCTTGATGCGTCGAGCCCCTTGCGTTCGGCGTTTAATTGGCCGGACTGTTTGAAAATCCAACAATCTCGGTGGGTGTGGTTCGCAGGCCTTCCGGGGGTACTGTGGATTTGACATATCCGACCCAAAATTTTGTTTAAGTTGGATAGTTCATCACTATTATCCTTAAGAGGCGGTGTTTTGTTGTTTGGCCGCGAGCTTTTGAATCCGGCGTTGACCGCCGTGTTTTTTGGGCTTTTATCTTTATTCCGGCGCTGGTCTTTTCTGCGCCGTGATTTTACGTTTCCATCTCTGATCTCGGATTTGATTGGGTCACTGGTGCTACATCTTGCTAGCCAGCTATCCTCTCCCGCACAGAAGCGGGTCATGAGGCTTGTTAGCGCGGACATTGTCCTCGACTTCTCTTGGCCGAGGTGTCTGGTGAGCCATTCGTCTCGGACGTTGTGTTTAAAAGCTGCTAAGGCTTCGGCGTCTGGACAGTCGACTATTTGGTTCTTTTTGGTGAGGAACCTGTTCCAGAATTTGCGCGCTGACTCTCCGGGCTGTTGAGTTATATGACTTAGATCATCTGCATCCGGAGGGCGGACATAAGTTCCTTGAAAGTTTGCTCTAAACGCGTCCTCGAGCTCTTCCCAACTTCCAACAGTGTTTTCTGGGAGGCTTTTGAGCCAATGACGGGCTGGCCCTTTGAGCTTGAGGGGGAGGTATTTTATGGCATGGAGATCGTCTCCTCTTGCCATGTGTATGTGTAGTATATAATCTTCTATCCAGACTCCAGGGTCTGTTGTTCCGTCGTAGGCCTCTATGTTTATGGGTTTAAATCCTGCTGGGAATTCATGATCCAGCACCTCGTTGGTGAAACATAGTGGGTGTGCGGCGCCCCTGTATTTGGGTGTACCGCTGTCTTCGGACGCTTGGCGTATTGCATTGCTTCCTGGGCCCTCTCCTTTGGCCCGTAAATGGACCTGGCTGGGCCATCTGTCTTTCCAGGGTCATTAGTCGGTTTATGTGCGGCGCCGCTTTCAGATTTTGGCCTATCATCTGGCCGTCTATCCAACCAGGCAGCCTCTTTGTTTTTTGACTGTGGGGGCTCTATGGCCTCCTCGTTAAATTCTGGCAGCAGCTTGCGCTTCGGGTAGCTCTTTGATTGATGGCCATTGCCGTATTTGTGTGCGGTCTTGAGCACTTTGCTCCACCTCATTCTGAGTGTATCTTCCGCTGTTTTGAGCTTCCGTTTTTCCTTTTTAAAACTTCTTGCGGTGGCGACGAGTCTTTTCCGAAGGTTTTTATTCTCCGGCGGAGTGTCCGGCGTGAGGTCGTCTGGACTGTTGTTTTTGCCGGGCCTGGACTGATTATCTGACTCGTCCTGTTCGGACGGTTGCTTGTCGGCATGTTCGTCGTCCACTAGTTTGCCCTACTGTATTGCTGGGTCATTAGGAGCGTTGTTGTTGTCGAGGCGGGATTTAGGGCGGCGTCTGCATCGCCGTTTTGGTTGTTTGTCGGCGGGATTATCTTCTGCCGCGCCCCGTTGGTCCTCGTTATCGCTTCCTTTTGGGGTATCCACCATGTATACGTCGTATGACGAGGTGGTCTTCCCGTGCCCTGTAGGCGCTGGTTCATGTCGGTTAAATCGTCGACAGTGGCTACAAAGTGGGTGGTGGGTGGGCTCTGAATTTCTTCGTCGTCCGTATCCCAACCATCCTGACCATAATCCGGCCAGGACTCTCCGGATAGCGAGAGATGCTTTAGCAAATTTAGGATGTCGCCAAAGGGCGAGTGTTGGAAGATGTCCACGGCGGTGAATTCCATAACCGGCGCCCAATCAGATTTGATTGGCAGGGGCGCGGGCGGTCCGGAGTCCGGCACCTCGGAGTCACGAGCTTCGCAAGGGATAAGGTTAGTGTTCGGCTCCATCACGGTGGAAGTTGAACCCCCGAGGCGGTGTCCAACCACCAGTCCTTGATGTGGGCAATCGGCTCCGGACTAAGGACTGGAGCGGATTCTTGTGCGGCCACCAAGGCACTGTTCGGCGGCAGAGCTAGATCATGCCCATCATAATAGTGCGGCGCGCTTGGCTGTGGCTCGAGCCCGTCGAAGATCAAGTCCCCGCGGATGTCGGCTGTGAAGTTTAGGCTTCCGAATCTGACCTGATGGCCAGGGGAGTAGCTTTCTATCTGCTCCAGATGGCCAAGTGAATTAGCCCGCAGCGTGAAGCCGCCGAATATGAAGATTTGTCCAGGGAGAAAAGTCTCACCCTGGACAGCGTTGTTGATTGAAGAAGCCATCGAGCCTATCGGTGACGACACAGAGGAACTCTCAATAAAAGCACCAATGTCGGTGTCAAAACCGGCGGATCTCGGGTAGGGGGTCCCGAACTGTGCGTCTAGGCGGATGGTAACAGGAGACAAGGGACACGATGTTTTACCCAGGTTCGGGCCCTCTTGATGGAGGTAAAACCCTACGTCCTGCTTGATTAATATTGATGATATGGGTAGTACAAGAGTGGATCTACCACAAGATCAAGGAGGCTAAACCCTAAAGCTAGCCTATGGTATGATTGTTGTAATGTATGTTGTGTCCTACGGACTAAAGCCCTCCAGTTTATATAGACACCGGAGAAGGCTAGGGTTACACAGAGTCGGTTACAATGGTAGGAGATCTACATATCCGTATCGCCAAGCTTGCCTTCCACGCCAAGGAAAGTCCCATCCGGACACGGGACGGAGTCTTCAATCTTGTATCTTCGTAGTCTTGGAGTCCGGCGGACGATGATAGTCCGGCTGTCCGGACACCCCCTAGTCCAGGACTCCCTCAGACACCTTTTATAATTGGGAGCACTCATTAAGTATGACATGCTAAAAGAGTTGACGTTGGACAAGGAAGACAACGTAATATTTTATGTTTTCCGACATCTCGGTTAAAGTATATTGTCACTGACCTTCCAAACATGTTGAGCTTGCCTTTCCCCCTCATGCTAGCCAAATTCCTTGCACCAAGTATAAATACTACTTGTGCTTCCAAATATCCTTAAACCCAGTTTTGCCATGAGAGTCCACCATACCTACCTTTGGATTGAGTAAGATCCTTCAAGTAAGTTGTCATCGGTGCAAGCAATAAAAATTGCTCTCTAAATATGTATGACTTATTAGTGCGGAGAAAATAAGCTTTGTACGAACTTGTTGTGGAAGTAATAAAAGCGACGGACTGCATAATAAATGTCCACATACAAGGGGCAATATAAAGTGACGTTCTTTTGCATTAAGATTTCGTGCATCAACCCTAAACGCGCATGACAACCTCTGCGAAGGGCCTATCTTTTACTTTATGCTTGAGTCAAGGTGATCCTCACCTTTCCCTTTTTATTTTATCCTTGGGCAAGCTCCTCGTGTTTGAAAGATCATGATATATATATATATATATATATATATATATATATATATATATATATATATAATTGGATGTAAGTTAGCATGGACCATTATTGTTGACATCACCTAAAGGTGAATACGTTGGGAGGCAACACAATACACCCCTATCTTTCTAAGTGTCCAGCTGAAACTCCATAACCACAAGTACTGCGTGAGTGTTAGCAATGGTAGAGGGCTACAAGATAGTTGAGTATGTGAACTTGCTAAAAAGCTCTATTGTTAACTCTTTCTGATGTTATGATAAATTGCAATTGCTTCAATGACTGATATTATAGTTTGTTAGTTCCGAGTGAAGTTTTTGAACCATACTTGACATTGTGAATTGATTGTTACTTGAGCATAGGAAATCATATGACAAAATCTATATATGTTGTTGTTATTAGAATGATCATGATGCCCTCATGTTCGTATTTTATTTTTATCGACACCTCTATCTCTAAACATGTGGGCATATTTTTCGATTTCGGCTTCCGCTTGAGGACAAGCGAGGTCTAAGCTTGGGGGAGTGATACGTCCATTTTGCATCATGCTTTTATATTAATATTTATTGCATTATGGGCTGTTATTACACATTATATCTCAATACTTATGGCTATTCTCTCTTATTTTACAAGGTTTACCATGAAGAGGGGGAATGCCGGCAGCTGGAATTCTGGCCGGAAAAGGAGCAAACGTTGGAAACCTATTCTGCACAGCTCCAAAAGTCCTGAAACTCCACGAAACAACTTTTTGGAATTAATAAGAATTTCTGAGCGAAAGAAATATGCCAGGGGGCCCACACCCTGTCCAGGAGACAGGGGGTCGCGCCCCCCCTATAGGGCGCGCCCCCTATTTCCTGGGCCCCCTGGTGGGCCTCCGGTGTCCATCTTCTGCTATATCATCACTTTTACCCTGGAAAAAATCATTGGCAAGCTTACGGGACGAAACTCCGCCGCCACGAGGCGGAACCTTGGCGGAATCAATCTAGGGCTCCGGCAGAGCTGTTCTGCCGGGGACACTTCCCTCCGGGAGGGGGAAATCATCACCAACGTCATCACCAACGATCCTCTAATTGGGAGGGGGTCAATCTCCATCAACATCTTCACCAGCACCATCTCCTCTCAAAACCCTAGTTCATCTCTTGTATCCAATCTTGTATCAAAACCACAAATTGGTACGTATGGGTTGCTAGTAGTGTTGATTACTCCTTGTAGTTGATGCTAATTGGTTTACTTGGTGGAAGATCATATGTTCAGATCCTTTATGCATATTATTACTCCTCTGATTATGAACATGAATATTCTTTGTGAGTAGTCATGTTTGTTCCTGAGGACATGGGTGAAGTCTTGCTATTAGTAGTCATGTGAATTTGGTATTCGTTCGATATTTTGATGAGATGTATGTTGTCTTTTCCTGTAGTGGTGTTATGTGAACGTCGACTACATGACACTTCACCATTATTTGGGCCGAGAGCAAGGAATGGGGAAGTAATAAGTAGATGATGGGTTGCTAGAGTGACAGAAGCTTAAACCCTAGTTTATGCGTTGCTTCGTTAGGGGCTGATATGGATCCATATGTTTAATGCTGTGGTTAGGTTTACCTTAATACTTCTTTTGTAGTTGCGGATGCCTGCAATAGAGGTTAATCATAAGTGGGATGCTTGTCCAAGTTAGGGCAGTACCCAAGTACCGGTCCACCCACATATCAAATTATGAAAGTACCGAACACAAATCATATGAACGTGATGAAAACTAGCTTGACGATAATTCCCATTGTGTCCTCGGGGGCTCCTTTATCATTATTAGAAATTGTCCAGGCTTATCCTTTGCTACATAAAGTATTGGGCCACCTTGCTGCACTTTGTTTACTTTATTTACTTGTTGCTCGTTACTATTTAACTTATCACAAAACTATCTATCACCTACAATTTCAGTGCTTGCACAGAAAACCTTACTGAAAACCGCTTATCATTTCCGTCTGCTCCTCGTTGGGTTCGACACTCTTACTTATCGAAAGGACTACGATAGATCCCCTACACTTGTGGGTCATCAGTCCATAGCTAGTAGCTAGATGGCTTCTTCTCCCTCTTTGATCTCCAATACAATGTTCTCCTCGATGTTATTAGAGATCTATTCGATGTAATCTTCTTTTGAAGTGTGTTTGTTGAGATTTGATGAATTTTGGGTTTATGATCAGATTATCTATGAATATTATTTGAGTCTTCTCTGTATTCTTTTATGCATGATTTATATACACTACTGCAGGATGCTGCTAATGCGACACTACGATCAGAGACCCTTTGACGAAAATGTGTGCGATGCATTAATCGCAAACAGGGATGTAAAAAAACCATCAAAAAAGATGCAAAACATTTGCGATGGCAGAGACATCAAACACGGTTTAGATTTTAGTTACATGTGCAATGCTGGGCATACGGTTGATCCAGCAGAATTGTTTGCGATGAGGAAGAACAATAGAAATAGGCAGCCATATCAATCTGTGTGCGATATACCGCATACAGTTTGCTCTGATGAGCTGTGTGCTATTAGGGAATGCAACATAAATGGTCAGCCAGATCAAGGTGTGTGTGATATACGGCCTATGGTTCACTCGGACAAACTATTTTCGATTAGGCAAGAGAATGAAAACGGTTCATCTTAACAAGACGTGTGTGATATGCGTCATTTGCGATGAGCCAAAAGAACACAAACGATTTGTGTAAACCAGATGTGTGTGATACGCAGCAAACAGCCCACTCGGATGAACTGTTTGTGATAAGAAATTATAACACAAACGGTTACTATAGTAAGTTCGTGTGCGATTTTGTTTGCACAAAAAACTTTGAAAAATGCAAACTGGTGGTTTGCGGGGGCTAGGAGTATCGCACACGATGCGTCTGCGAGTACTCGTGTGTGATGATTAGTAAGTTACACATAATGAACGGCTGCAAGGATGATATGCTGATCATGGAGTCTGAGAACACCATCATTAGAAGGCCGCCAGCTTAGTCTTTCAACCTATATTTTATTATAATTGTATGCATAAGTAGGTCGTGAGTGTTTTGTGCCTTGCCGCATGTGGCATTTTAAATTATCCTGAACATGTAAGACAATTATTAACTGTTGCCATTGTAAATTTGCCTCAACAGCAAGGAGAGTGCGCGCAGGGACGCCACGGCGAGCAACCACGTGGTCAACCTTCTGGCACCCCGTGGGAGACGCGACGGCGCATCCATAGGACACGATGGTGATATCATGACCATGTGTGATAGTGGGAAGACACATACACATACATCCAAGAACAAGGGCCCACATTTCGGGCTTCCGATGCGTGGCATACGGTTGATCCAAAAGAACTATTTGCGATGAGGCAGAACAATAGAAACGGGGCTTTGTAGGCCCAGAATCATCAATAAATTTTGACTTTGTTTATCATCACATTGTAGATTACAACACAATAAGTAATTGCAAATCTGTTCACATAGATCAAATTAATATGTGTTCACACCGATCAAACTAATATGTGTTCACACTTAGCACCGGGCTATAAAAACTACCCACTCGAAAATTACTTCACAATTACTCTCCTCATCACCCACAAAATTGGTCTTTCCTGTCAAGTCGTTCTGCCATGACTGGTAGGAGGATTTTCGGGTGGACATATAACCAGGTAGCAAAGACCAAGGCCGTGGAAGCACTAGAGAGGTCCCGCCACGAAGCGGCAGCTGCAACAGAGATGTCCCGGCACGCTGATACGTCCGTTTTGTATCATGCTTTTATATCAATATTTATTGCATTATGGGCGGTTACTACACATTATATCTCAATACTTATGTCTATTCTCTCTTATTTTACAAGGTTTACCATGAAGAGGGGGAATGCCGGCAGCTGGAATTCTGGCTGGAAAAGGAGCAAACATTGGAAACCTATTCTGCACTACTCCAAAAATCCTGAAACTCCACGAAACATGTTTTTGGAATTAATAAGAATTATTGGGCGAAAGAAATACACCAGGGGACCCACACCCTGTCCAGGAGGGTGGGGGGCGCGCCCCCCTACTGGGCGTGCCCCCTGTCTCCTGGGCTCGCTGGTGGGCCCCTGGTGTCCGTCTCTGCTATATGAAAGCTTTTACCCTGGAAAAAATCGTGGGCAAGCTTACGGGACGAAACTCCGCCGCCACCAAGAGGCAGAACCTTGGCGGACCAATCTAGGGCTCTGGCGGAGCTGCTCTGCCGGGGACACTTCCCTCCGGGAGGGGGAAATCATCACCAACGTCATCACCAACGATCCTCTCATCAGGAGGGGGTCAATCTCCATCAACATCTTCACCAGCACCGTCTCCTCTCATAACCCTAGTTCATCTCTTGTATCCAATCTTGTATGAAAACCACAAATTGGTACCTGTGGGTTGCTAGTAGTGTTGATTACTCCTTGTAGTTGATGCTAATTGGTTTACTTGGTGGAAGATCATATGTTCAGATCCTTAATGCATATTATTACTCCTTTGATTATGAACATGAATATGCTTTGTGAGTAGTTACGTTTGTTCCTGAGGACATGGGTGAAGTCTTGCTATTAGTACTCATGTGAATTTGGTATTCGTTCGATATTTTGATGAGATGTATGTTGTCGTTTCCTCTAGTGGTGTTATGTGAACGTTGACTACATGACACTTCACCATTATTTGGGCCTCGAGGAAGGCATAGGGAAGTAATAAGTAGATGATGGGTTGCTAGAGTGACAGAAGCTTAAACCCTAGTTTATGCGTTGCTTCGTTAGGGGCTGATTTGGATCCATATGTTTAATGTTGTGGTTAGGTTTACCTTAATACTTATTTTGTAGTTGCGAACGCTTGCAATAGGGGTTAATCATAAGTCGTATTCTTGTCCAAGTAAGGGCGGTACCCATGCAGTGGTCCACCCACATACCAAATTATCAAAGTACCGAACGCGAATCATATGAACGTGATGAAAACTAGCTTGACGATAATTCCCATGTTTCCTAGGGAGCTCCTTTCTCATTATTAGAAATTGTCCAGCTTATCCTTTTCTACATAAAGGGTTGGGCCACCTTGCTGCACTTTGTTTACTTTATTTACTTGTTACTTGTTACTATTTATCTTATCACAAAACTATCTATCACCTACAATTTCAGTGCTTGCAGAGAAAACCTTACTGAAAACTGCTTATCATTTCCTTCTGCTCCTCGTTGGGTTCGACACTCTTACTTATCGAAAGGACTACGATAGATCCCCTACACTTGTGGGTCATCAAGACTCTTTTCTGGCGCCGTTGTCGGGGAGTGTAGCGCTTTTGGTGAGTGGAACTTGGTAAGGAAACATTTATATAGTGTGCTGAAATTTTCTGTTACTTGTCACTATGGAAACTAATCCTTTGAGGGGCTTGGTCGGGGTATCTTCACCCCGACCAGAAGAGCAAAGAGTTGCTCCTCAACCTACTGAACTTTATGAAATATTTACTTTGAGATTCCTTCGTGTATGATAGAGAAACTGCTAGCTAATCCATTTGCAGGAGATGGAACATTGCATCCCGATTTACACCTTATCTTTGTGGATTAAGTTTGTGGATTATTTAAGCTTGCAGGTATTCCTGATGATGTGGTCAAAAGGAAGGTCTTCCATTTATCTTTGAAGGGAGATGCATTGACATGGTATAGGCTATGTTATGATACGGGATCTTGGAATTATAAACGATTGAAGTTGGAATTTCACCAGAAGTTCTACCCTATGCATCTTGTTCATCGTGATCGTAATTACATATATAATTTCTGGCCTCGCGAAGGAGAAAGCATTGCTCAAGCTTGGGGGAGGCTTAAGTCAATGTTATATTCATGCCCCAATCATGATCTCTCCCGGGAAATGATTTGTCAAAACTTTTATGCTCGGCTTTCTCTTGATAATCGCAACCTGCTTAATACTTCCTGTGCTAGTTCTTATATGCTGAGGACTATTGATTTCAAATGGGACTTATTGGAAAGAATTAAACGCAACTCTGAAGATTGGGGTTCCGACGATGGTAAGGAGTCAGGTATGACACCTAAGTTCGATTGTGTTAAATCTTTTATGGATACCGATGCTTTTCGTGGATTTAGCGCTAAGTATGGACTTGACTCTGAGATAGTAGCTTCTTTCTCTGAATCTTTTGCTACTCACGTTGATCTCCCTAAAGATAAGTGGTTTAAATATAATCCTCCTGTTGAAGTGAAAGTAGTTGCACCTATTACAGTTGAAGAAAAAACTATCACCTATAGTGATCCTATTGTTCCTACTACTTATGTTGAGAAACCTCCTTTTCCTGTTAGGATAAAGGATCATGCTAAAACTTCGACTGTTGTTCATAAGGGTAATACTAGGACTTATACACCTCCTAAGCAAATCAATGTTGAACCTAGTATTGCTATGGTTAAAGATCTCTTGGATGACGATTTAGATGGGCATGTTATTTATTTCTGTAATGAATATGCTAATATTGCTAGACCAGATACTAAGATACATAGACCTGTCGTAGGCATGCCTGTTATTTCTGTTAAAATAGGAGATCATTGTTATCATGGCTTATGTGATATGGGTGCTAGTGCCAGTGCGATACCTTATGATTTATATAAAGAAATTATGCACGACATTGCACCCGTTGAATTAGAAGACATTGATGTTACTATTAAGCTTGCTAATAGGGATACCATTAAACCTATTGGGATTGTTAGAGATGTTGAAGTCTTGTGTGGGAAAGTTAAATACCCTGCTGATTTTCTTGTTCTTGGTTCCCCACAAGACGATTTTTGTCCCATTATTTTTGGTAGACCCTTCTTGAATACAGCTAGTGCTAAGATTGATTCTGAAAAAGATACTGTCACCGTTGGCACAGATGGTATGTCTCATCAGTTTAATTTTGCTAAGTTTCGTATACAACCTCGTGATAGGGAACCACCTAAGGATGAGATTATTGGTCTTGCTTCCATTGCTGTGCCTCCTACTGAACCGTTAGAACAATATTTGCTAGACCATGAAAATGATTTGTTTATGAAGGAAAGAAGGGAAATAGATGAAGTGTTCCTTAAATAGGAACCCGTGCTGAAACATAACCTTCCCGTTGAAATTCTTGGGGATCCCCATCCACCCAAGGGTGATCCTGTGTTTGAACTCAAACCATTACCTGATAATCTTAAGTATGCTTATCTTGATGAAACGAAAATATATCCTGTTATTATTAGTGCTAACCTTTCAGAGCAAGAAGAAGAAAGATTATTGAAAACTCTGAAGAAGCACTGAGCAGCTATTGGATATACTCTGGATGATCTTATTAAGGGCATTAGTCCCACATTATCCCAACACAAAATTACAGTGGAGAAAGATGCCAAACCAGTTAGAGATCCTCAACGACAACTAAATCCCAAGATGAAAGAAGTGGTAAGAAAGGAGATACTAAAGCTCCTTGAGGCAGGTATAATTTATCCCGTTGCTGATAGTGAATGGGTAAGCCCTATCCACTGTGTCTCTAAAAAGGGAGGTATTATCGTTGTTCCTAATGATAAAGATGGATTGATCCCGCAAAGAATTATTACAGGTTATAGGATGGTAATTGATTTCCGTTTAAATAAGGCTACTAAGAAAGATCATTACCCTTTACCTTTTATTGATCAAATGCTAGAAAGACTATCCAAACATACACATTTCTGCTTTCTAGATGGTTGTTCTGGCTTCTCTCAGATACCTGTGTCAGCGAAGGATCAATCTAAAACTACTTTTACTTGGCCTTTTGGTACTTCTGCTTATAGACGTATGCCTTTTGGTTTATGTAATGCACCTGCTACCTTTCAAAGATGCATGATGGCTATATTCTATGATTTTTGTGAAAAGATTTGTGAGGTATTTATGGATGACTTCTCCGTTTATGGATCCTCCTTTGATGATTGTTTGAGCAACCTTGATCGAGTTTTGCAGAGATGCGAAGACACTAGTCTCATCCTGAATTGGGAAAAGTGTCACTTTATGGTTAATGAAGGCATTTTCTTGGGAAATAAGATTTCCGAGAGAGGTATTGAAGTTGACAAAGCAAAGGTTGATGCTATTGAAAAGATGCCATGTCCCAAGGACATAAAAGGTATAAGAAGTTTCCTTGGTCTAGCCGGTTTTTATAGGAGGTTCATTAAGGACTTTTCTAAAATCTCTAGGCCTCTGACTAATTTATTGCAAAAAGATATCCCTTTTGTCTCTGATGATGATTGTGTAGAAGCATTTGAAATACTTAAGAAAGCTTTGATCACTGCACCTATTGTTCACCCTCCTGATTGGAATTTACCCTTTGAAATTATGTGTGATGCTAGTGATTATGTTGTAGGTGATGTTCTAGGGCAAAGAGTTGCTAAGAAATTGAATGTTATCCAGTATGCTAGTAAGACTCTTGATACTGCCCAGAGAACTTATGGTACTACTGAAAAAGAGTTCTTAGCAGTTGTATTTGCATGTGATAAGTTTAGACCTTATATTGTTGATTCCAAAGTTACTATTCACACTGATCATGCTGCTATTAAATATCTTATGGAAAAGAAAGATGCTAAGCCTAGACTCATTAGATGGGTTCTCCTGCTCCAAGAATTTGATTTACACATTATTGATAGAAAGGGAGCTGAGAACCCCGTTGCAAACAACTTGTCTAGGTTAGAAAATGTTCTTGATGACCCACTGCCTATTGATGATAGCTTTCCTGATGAACAATTAGCGGTCATTAATGCTTCTCTTACTACTCCTTGGTATGCTGATTATGCTAATTACATTGTTGCTAAATTTATACCGCCTAGTTTCACATACCAGCAAAAGAAAAAGTTCTTTTATGATTTAAGACATTACTTTTGGGATGACCCACACCTTTATAAAGAAGGAGTAGATGGTGTTATTAGACGTTGTGTGCCTGAGCATGAACATGAACAAATTCTATGCAAGTGTCACTCAGAATCCTATGGAGGCCACCACGCTGGAGATAGAACTGCACACAAGGTACTACAATCTGGTTTTTATTGGCCTACTCTCTTCAAAGATGCTCGTAAGTTTGTCTTATCTTGTGATGAATGCCAAAGAGTAGGTAACATTAGTAGACATCAAGAAATGCCTATGAATTATTCTCTTGTTATTGAACCGTTTGATGTTTGGGGCTTTGATTATATGGGACCTTTTCCTGCCTCTAATGGTTATACACATATTTTAGTTGCTGTTGATTACGTTACTAAGTGGGTAGAACCTATTCCAAGTAGTAGTGTTGATCATAACACTTCTATTAAAATGCTTAAAGAAGTTATTTTTCCGAGGTTTGGAGTCCCTAGATATCTTATGAATTATGGTGTTTCACATTTTATTCATGGTGCTTTCCGTAAGATGCTCGCTAAGTATGATGTTAATCATAGAATGCATCTCCTTATCATCCGCAGTCTAGTGGTCAAGTAGAGTTGAGCAATAGAGAGCTCAAATTAATTTTCCAAAAGACTGTGAATAGATCTAGAAAGAATTGGTCCGAAAAACTTGATGATGCATTATGGGCCTATAGAACTGCATACAAAAATCCTATGGGTATGTCTCCATACAAGATGGTTTATGGAAAAGTGTGCCATTTACCTCTTGAACTTGAACATAAGGCCTATTGGGCTATTAAAGAGCTCAATTATGACTTCAAACTTGCCGGTGAGAAGAGGTTGTTTGATATTAGCTCACTTGATGAGTGGAGAACCCAAGCCTATGAGAATGCCAAGCTATTCAAAGAAAAAGTTAAACGCTGGCATGACAAAAGGATACAAAAGCATGAGTTTAACGTAGGAGATTATGTGCTATTATTCAACTCTCGTTTAAATTTTTTTGCATAAAAACTTCTCTTTAAATGGGAAGTTTCTTACGTTATCGAGGAGGTCTATCGTTCTGGTGCCATAAAAATCAACAACTTCGAAGGCACAAGTCCGAGGGTGGTAAACGGTCAAAGAATTAAACATTATATTTCAGGTAATCCTATCAATGTTGAAACTAATATTATTGAAACCGTAACCCTGAAGAAATACATAAGAGACACTTTCCAGAACATTCCAAACTCCGAAAAGGAATAGGTATGTGGTACGGTAAGTAAACCGACTCCAAAACAACTCCAATGGCAATTTTTATCAGTTTTGGAATATTTAAGAATTTTAGGAATAAAGAAATAGTCCGAAAGGGACATGAGGCCTCCACGAGAGTGGGGGGCGCGCCCTCCCTTACTAGGCGCGCCCCCTGTCTCGTGGGCACCTCGTGTGCCTCCCGGACTCCGTTTTCTTGCATGTTACGTATTTTGGTCGGTAAAAATTCATTATATATACTCCCGAAGGTTTTGACCACCGTATCACGCAAATATCCTCTGTTTTTGTTTCGAGCTGTTTCTGTTTCAGATCTAGAGTATCATGTCGTCTCCAAGCGCTCCCAAGGACAAGTTTTTCGAGAGGGTTATCAACCCCTATCTCACGGAGGTGCTGCAACACCCTCAAACCATTGAGATGCGTGAGGGGTTGCTGCACATCCGCGATGTGGAGGGACCAAGGCATACCGAAAGCATGGAGACAAAGCTCGAAGCCGTGGAGCAGCAAGTTTTCAAGTGCCAAGGGATGGTGGAGCGTGGACTCAACGCCAACCAGATGATGATCATGGAGTTCACCAACAACCACAAGCTGGATGCCAAAGTCATTGGGGAGACCATATTCAAGCTTCAAGAGAAAATCGAGCACCTCCAAGCCCAGATCTATGACCTGCAAAACCAGAACTGTGAGTATGAATATAGATTCAAGAGGATGAGTTTCGCTGCAGATTTAAGGATCCCGGAGACTCGATCATCCTTCTATGATGGAGAGCCTATGCCTTGGAAGACGGACGACAAGCCTACATCATCAACAACTCCTACTTCACCACCTCCGAGGACATAACCACATGGGTATGGGCACTCCCCTTGGCAACTGCCAAGCTTGGGGGAGGTAGTATCACCATCACACTCCTATCTTTACCATTTTATTTAGTTCGATCCTTTTAGTAGTATCTTGATCTAGTAGATTGAAGTTTTGATATCAAGTAGTTTTAAGTTTTGCATTGTGATCTCTTTTTGTAGTCGAGTCCGTGAGCTATTTATAATAAAGATTAGTGTTGAGTCAAGGGCTTTGCTATGTTGCTATGATCTTGAGAAAGTAGAAAGAATAAAAGAGTTCATATTGATCTTATGGATAGTGATGACTTCACATATAGAAAGTACGAGGCATAAAAGTTGTCGAGAGCTGATAAACATAGTTTTGGTAATCGTTGCAATTAATAGGAAGTGATAAGGAAAGAGGGGTTCACATATAAATATATTATCTTGGACACCTTTTATAATTGGGAGCACTCATTAAGTATGACATGCTAAAAGAGTTGACATTGGACAAGGAAGACAACGTAATGGTTTATGTTTTCGCACATCTCAGTTAAAGTATATTGTCATTGACCATTCAAACATGTTGAGCTTGCCTTTCCCTCTCATGCTAGCCAAATTCCTTGCACCAAGTAGAGATACTACTTGTGCTTCCAAATATCCTTAAACCCAGTTTTGCCATGAGAGTCCACCATACCTACCTATGGATTGAGTAAGATCCTTCAAGTAAGTTATCATCAGTGCAAGCAATAAAAATTGCTCTCTAAATATGTATGATCTTTTGGTGTGAAGAAAATAGCTTTATACGATCTTGTTATGGAAGCAATAAAAGCGACGGACTGCATAATAAAGGTCCATATACAAGTGGCAATATAAAGTGACATTCATTCGCATTAAGATTTTGTGCATCAACCCTAAACGCACATGACAACCTCTGCTTCCCTCTGCGAAGGGCCTATATTTTACTTTATGTTTTTACTCTATGCTTGAGTCAAGGTGATCCTCACCTTTCCCTTTTTCATTTTATCCTTTGGCAAGCTCCTCATGTTTGAAAGATCATGATATATGTATCCAATTGGATGTAAGTTAGCATGGGCTATTATTGTTGACATCACCTAAAGGTGAATACCTTGGGAGGCAACACAATAAGCCCCTATCTTTCTCAGTGTCCAGCTGAAACTCCATAACCACAAGTATTGCGTGAGTGTTAGCAATTATAGAAGACTACATGATAGTTGAGTATGTGAACTTGCCGAAAAGCTCTGTTGTTGACTGTTTCTGATGTTATGATAAATTGCAATTGCTTCAATGACTGAGATTATAGTTTGTTAGTTCCCGATGAAGTTTTTGAACCATACTTGACATTGTGAATTGATTGTCACTTGAGCATAGGAAATTATATGATAAAATCTATATATGTTGCTGTTATAAGAATGATCATGATGCCCTCATGTCCATATTTAATTTTTATCGACACCTCTATCTCTAAACATGTGGACATATTTTTCGATTTCGGCTTCCGCTTGAGGACAAGCGAGGTCTAAGCTTGGGGGAGTTGATACGTCCATTTTGCATCATGCTTTTATATCAATATTTATTGCATTATGGGCTGTTACTACACATTATATCTCAATACTTATGGCTATTCTCTCTTATTTTACAAGGTTTACCATGAAGAGGGGGAATGCCGGCAGCTGGAATTCTGGCTGGAAAAGGAGCAAACATTGGAAACCTATTCTGCACTGCTCCAAAAATCCTAAAACTTCACGAAACATGTTTTGGGAATTAATAAGAATTATTCGGTGAAAGAAATACACCAGGGGACCCACACCCTATCCAGGAGGGTGGGAGCGCCCCCCCCTACTATGCGTGCCCCCTGTCTCCTGGGCCCCCTGGTGGGCCCCTGGTGTCCATCTTCTGCTATACGAGAGCTTTTACCCTGGAAAAAATCGTGGGCAAGCTTACGGGACGAAACTCCGCCGCCAGAAGGCGGAACCTTGGCGAAACCAATCTAGGGCTCTGGCGGAGCTGTTCTGCCAGGGACACTTCCCTCCGGGAGGGGGAAATCATCACGAACGTCATCACCAACGATCCTCTCATCGGGAGGGGGTCAATCTCCATCAACATCATCACCAGCACCATCTCCTCTCAAAACCCTAGTTCATCTCTTGTATCCAATCTTGTATCAAAACCACAAACTGGTACCTGTGGGTTGCTAGTAGTGTTGATTACTCCTTGTAGTTGATGCTAATTGGTTTACTTGGTGGAAGATCATATGTTCAGATCCTTAATGCATATTATTACTCCTCTGATTATGAACATGAATATGCTTTGTGAGTAGTTACATTTGTTCTTGAGGACATGGGTGAAGTCTTGCTATTAGTAGTCATGTGAATTTGGTATTCGTTTGATATTTTGATGAGATGTATGTTGTCTTTTCCTCTAGTGGTGTTATGTGAACGTCGACTACATGAAACTTCACCATTATTTGGGCCTAGAGGAAGGCATAGGGAAGTAATAAGTAGATGATGGGTTGCTAGAGTGATAGAAGCTTAAACCCTAGTTTATGCGTTGCTTCGTTAGGGGCTGATTTGGCTCCATATGTTTAATGTTGTGGTTAGGTTTAGCTTAATACTTCTTTTGTAGTTGCGGATGCTTGCAATAGGGGTTAATCATAAGTGGGATTCTTGTCCAAGTACGGGTAGTACCCAAGCACCGGTCCACCCACATACCAAATTATCAAAGTACCGAACGTGGATCATATGAACTTGATGAAAACTAGCTTGACGATAATTTCCATGTGTCCTCGGGAGCTCCTTTCTCATTATTAGAAATTGTCCAGGTTTATCCTTTGCTACATAAAGGATTGGGCCACCTTGCTGCACTTTGTTTACTTTATTTACTTGTTACTCGTTACTATTTATCTTATCACAAAACTATCTATCACCTACAATTTCAGTGCTTGCAGAGAAAACCTTACTGAAAACCGCTTATCATTTCCTTCTGCTCCTCATTGGGTTTGACACTCTCACTTATCGAAAGTACTATGATAGATCCCCTACACTTGTGGGTCAGCACGCGCCGCAAAGCCCTCGAACGAGCTCTTGCGGGCACGCGAGGGCTCTCACAAGCGCAGTTGTCGCGCGGGTGATCGCGATGAGCTGGCGTTACTGAAGTTATTGGCTGACGACGACGACATTCTCGCTGGCCTCATTAAGCAGCAGGAGATAGTCGACAGCTTGATGAAGCTGTTCAAGATCAGTGATGCCTCGGTTGACAAGGCGACCGGCCTCGTCGAGCAACTCATGGGTGACAATGCGAAGCTCCTCAAGGCGCTCGCCGAGAAGGAGGAGGAGGCCGCCGGCTGGAACATGCTGCATGAGCAGAGCAGTGCCTCGGGGATGATGCTGACAATGGTCGTCGTAGAACTGATGGGTGACTTGAGGAAGCTCCGGATCGAGCGCGAGTAGGAGGTGGAGGAATCCATGGCTGCCTTCAAGCAAAGTCGTGAGGAATTGAAGAGGGACCTGGAGGATGTCGTCGCCCGACAATCCATCAAAGAGTAGATACAGTAGCGATCCAGATTGTTGTCTATGATTTCCTTCTTCTCTTGCCCCCGTATCTTTCGGGCTTTGCCGCATGTGGCATTTTAAATTATCCGGAATATGTAAGACAACTATTATTTGCGCCATTGTAAATTTGTCATCGTACTATCCGTTGACATTTTATTTGTCATCGTATTATCCATTGCCCTATGTGGTAATTTAAACTAGGCCGGAATACGAGTCTAAAACACGAAGAAAGCAAATGCTGCCATGGGATCACAAGCAAACACCCTCGTCCAAGCGCTTTAATTAACCCATTAATGGAGAAGTTGTGAGCAAGGCGGGTGGCGGCTGGTGCATGGAGGTCAAAGAGCTCGCTTCCTCCTGAGCATGGTCGGCCTTGCTACTCGCACGTGTCCCGTCAAGCCTGCGAGGTGGACATGATGCACGCGTCCCGTCGAGCCTGTGCGGCGGACTGCTCGCACGCGTCCCGTCGAGCCTGCACGGTGGACTTCTCGCACTCATCCCATCTAATCAAACAGCTGCACGGACGTCACCAAGTATGGTTAAATTTTGACACGGTTCATATAATACAACCGTTTGTGATATTAACGTGTCAGCTTTTTGTTTCAAAAAGGACTTCGTTGGCTACTAATGTGTGCGCCTCTTCTCAAACTGGATGATTTTTTTACCATGGCATATATGTGCCATGTCATGAAACCATGCCAAGTTTCATGTTCTTCGGGTCAGTTTTTGATTTACTAGGATTTAAAAACCGAGATTCTCAATGTTTCAGGATGACGACAAGTTTGTAATTCATTCCCGTTCCTTCAATGAGACCTAAACATGCACCCAATGACACATGTATGATTTCCCACCCATTTTGCTGCATTGGAGCATGTGCTTGTAATTCAAATTTGAATTATGAACTACATTAAATGTGTAGAAAACTTAATTAGTAATATATACAATGGCCAAATGAACCATGAACAGTTTCAAATTTCAGCACGACACTCCTATTATTCTATGTTGCCTGTAGCAAACAAAGTTCAAGGCGAGAAGAGGCAGCGATTATCGTTTCGCCGACCGAAACCACAAGGGTTGCGAGAAGCTTCGGTTTGTAAGATGCTTGTAATATAGCCTTGCCCAAATTGGACAATTATATGTACCATGTAGTGACACCCTGCCAAGTTTCATGATTTCCTGGTGAGTTTTGGATTTACAGAGATTTAAAAACCGAGATTCGCAATGTTTGTGGCCAAGGCAGGACGGCAAGACGGTTGAATTCATTTCCATTTGTTCCATGGGACCTAAGCATGCACCCCAAGGACACATGTACATTTTTCTAGCCATTTTGGTGCATTGGAGCAAGTATTTTTAGTTCGGATTTGAATTATGGATATTAAATGCCTAGAAAAAGTCAATTAATGAATAAAAAGGGTCAAACGAACCTTGAATAATTTCAAAGTTCAGCGGGAATCTCCCGTTGTTCCGTGTTGCGTGTAGAAGAAAATAAGAGGCTAGAAGAGGGAGTGATTATCGTTTGGCCCACAAGGGGACACGTTTCCCTATCGAAACCACGAGTGTCCTTGCGACAGGCTCCGGTTTGTAAGAGGTTTGTAATAAAGCTTGGCCCAATGGCAATGTTTTTACCATGACATATATGTCCCATGACGTGACACCATGCCACCTTTGATGACTTTCTGGCGAGTTTTGGATTTATGGGGATAAAACGAGATTCCACATGTTTGAGGACGAGCCAGGATGCCGGTAAGGTTGTAATTCATTCCCATTCCTGGCATGGGACCTAAACATGCACCCAAGGACACATGTATAATTTTTCTAGCCATTTTGGTGAACTGGAGCATGTATTTGTAGTTCAGATTTGAATTATGAACATTAAATGCCTAGGAAACTCAATTAGTGTATAAAAAGGCCAAACGAACCCTGAATAAGTTTAAATTTTAGCATGGATATCATGTCGTTCCATGTTACCCATAGTAGAAAATACAAGGCGAAAAGAGGGCGCGATTACGCTTCACCACAAGGGGAACATGTTTCCTTATCGGAACCACGAGGCTTCTTTGAGAGAAGCTCCGGTTTGTAAGAGGTTTGTAATAAAGCTTGGCCCAGATTGGACAATGTTTTTACCATGACATATATTAGCCATGACGTGACACCATGCCAACTTTCATGACTTCCTGGTGAGTTTAGGATTTACGGGGATTTTAAGACCGAGATTCTAAATGTTTGAGGACGAGCCAGGATGCCGGTACGGTTGTAATTCGTTCCCATTCCTGGCATGGGACCTAAACATGCACCCAAGGACACATGTATAATTTTTTTAGCCATTTTGGTGAACTGAAGCATGTATTTGAAGTTCAAATTTGAGTTATGGACATTGAATGCCTAGGAAACTCAATTAGTGTATAAAAAGGCCAAATGAACCCTGAATAAGTTAAAATTTTATCACGGATATCCTGTCGTTCAATGTTGCTCGTAGAAGAAAATACAAGGTGAAAAGAGGAAGTGATTATGTTTTGATAACAAGGGGAACACGTTTCCCTATCGGAACCATGAGTCTTCTTTGAGAGAACCTCCGGTTTGTAAGAGGTTTGTAATAAAGCTTGGCCCAAGTTGGACAATGTTTTACCACGTCATATATGTGCCATGAAGTGACACCATGCCTACTTTCATGACTTTCTGGTGAGTTTAGGATTTACAGGGATTTAAAAACCAAGATTCTAAATGTTTGAGGATGAGCCAGGATGACGGTACAGTTGTAATTCATTCCCATCCCTGGCATGGGACCTAAACATGCACCCAAGGACACATGCATGTATAATTTTTCTAGCCATTTTGGTGAACTAGAGCATGTATTTGAGGTTCAAATTTGAATTATGGACATTAAATGCCTAGGAAACTCAATTAGTGTATAAAAAGGACAAACGAACCTTGAATAAGTTTAAATTTTAGCACAGATATCTTGTCGTTCCATGTTGCGGTAGAAGGAAATACAAGGCAAAAAGAGGCAGTGATTATCATTTCCCCCACAAGGGGGACACGTTTCCCTATCGGAACCATGAGGCTTCTTTGAGAGAAGCTTCGGTTTGTAAGAGGCTTGTAATAAAACTTGCGCCAAAATGGACGAAAAAATTTTCTCGACATATATGTGCCATGTCTTGACACCATGCCAAGTTTCACGATTTTCGGGTGAGTTTTGGATTTATTGGGATTTAAAAACCGAGATTCTTCTCACAATTTTTTTTCAAATAGCACATGGTTCACTCACGAAAGCTGTGTGCCTAGCAAACTATGGCTGATGCCCCCCTCCCCCTACTGCACGCGCGATCTGAGTCATGTGTTCTGATTGGCTAGAACCCAAACCCCACAGATCGTATGTCTGCACCGTTGGATGCTCTCAGATCGAACGGCAACCCTCGGCCCATTCGACAGCACATGCAGTACATGGGTAAGCACTGTGCGCATGCATCGTGCTAGCTCATGCTTCCTTCTCTACTACGTTTTCTAAATAGGCTACCGTTTCCTGCCACTCCTCTCATCGGTTTCCCGCCTCTTCTCCCATCGGTTTCCCGCTACCAGTGTCAGTTCTCATTGAAGGCTAGGCATCAACACACCAGCCATGTAAATATCCCACATAGTTTCTAAAAGCACAAATGTGCGTCATAGGAGGGACTAGGTCCCATAGGGTGACCAGCGTGAAATGCCTTAAAGGCAAGGAGGCAATTCCTATCAGCAAGGTGCCTCTTCTCATCCGCTAGCCTAGTCGAATAGAACGCAGAAGTTAAGCGTGCTCGGGCTGGAGTAGTCCAAGGATGGGTGACCTGGTGGGAAGTTGCATATCTCAAGATTCATTTAATTGCCATGACACGATCATTATAGAGATAAAGAGATAAATATCTCTATAGTGACCTGACATGATGATTATATAAACCTTGGGATCCTTGTTTTGCTAATTTGTAGACTATGTTTTTATAGGTTATTTTTTGCTGTAAAATCACCATGACTGCGCAAGCGCGAGCAAATGGTGGAGGTACTGGCTTAACCATGTGCGATGCAAGTGCACTGTAAAATCGCCACGACTGCGCAAGCTAAAGGGGAGTAAGTTTATTTATAAATTAGGACGAATCGTGTGCGATAGACCAGCTAGATAGAAATATAAAAACAAAATACCCGCCTTGAGTGTTGCAAAAATACCCGGTCCCGCCACTTTTCCTTATTATCATACACGCATATTCTTATTGGACCGTCCACGATCTTGGGCACTCCCGCCCCGCATCAATTCCTTTACCCAAATTTTAGTAGCCGCCATACTTCAACCGTCGCCACACTCCTCCAGCACTGACCTTATAGTAAAATTGCGGTAGCCGAGGCATTTGAACCGTCACCCTGCCTCGTCCAACACCATCTCCACCCACCATTACTAAAATTTTCAATAGCCGTGGTGTATCCTCAAACACCACCATCCCCCCCTCCATAGTCCCCCCACTCAGCCTCCTCCCCCCATGAACCCTAGATCGCCGCCGCCGCTGCCGCCAACCCATGCCGGTCTGCTCGTTCCTCCTAGCTTAGATAATAAAGTTCAGGTTACCCAGCGATTCCCATACTGTCACCCCACTCCCCTGAGTTTTTAGATCAAGCCTGCAGTGTCCCTCCTCGCCAGATCCACATCCCCTGCTCCAGAATTTCGCAGCCTAAGCTCGACCACGTGTATCCTGGGGAGCCCAACAAGCGTTCAACCAAGAAGATGTTTATTATGGCCTCTCCGGTGGACGTTGGCGAGGTGGCCGCCATTTGCCCCGACCTGTCAATCTCGGAGCAACACATCGTCGTGGAAGCCGACAAAGACGTTGACTATGTTGCCATGCCGAAGACTTCATGTCAACGGGCTTGCGTATTATTGTATTTCAGGAAAGCTGGCTACGACATCAACTCGTCGACAGTGACGGCTTCACGCGGGCCATGTCACAGGTTATGTGGTCCATCCCCAACCCCTCTGGTTCAACCGCCGTCGATCTCTTTGACGGCCCTGCCGCTGATCTCCTCCGCCAAACGGTGAATGATTTGTGATTCTTATATGCCATCGAGCCCATTTTGTCATTTCTGAAAGTCATGTTCTACGGCGGCGGCTTGGGATCCTCAATTTCCAAGTCAGATCTCATCAACCACGACCACGACCATGAGGAGGGCACCCACAAATGTTCTTCCAAGGTGAAACAACCCATCTGTGACATCAGAGAGCGCACCATGGGTCTGTGCTCTTCCAACTGGAAGGATCCTGTCCATGAAATGTGAAGCAACATCCTATCAGCAAATCTTACCTTTTCTAGCTTGCCAACCCGTACCCTTTGTTGTAGTAGCATTTGTCGTGCAGTGCTATAACTGTGTCGTGTTTAATTATTTCATTTATGCAAAAATGTATTGTTCAATAGGGCTATGTGATGTTTAAGTATGAATTGTCCACTTTAGTTTCACGAATGGCTATATTTTGTTGTTTATAGTGAGTAGATGCCTTGTTTATCTGTGTTTGGTTGCTAGGTTGGTTGCAGTGAGCATTTTTCCAGTTATCGAGCCGATGCCTTGGTTATATGTATTTGGTTCTTAGTTTGGTTGCAGTGAGCATTTGTCCAGTTATCAAGCAGACGCCATGTTTATCTGTATTTGGTTGTTAGGTTGCTTTTTTAACATTTGTACAGTTTTCAAGCAGATGCCTTGTTTATCTGTATTTGCTTGTTAGGTTGGTTGTAGTGAGCATTTGTCCAGTTTTAAAGCATATCCCCTGTTTATCTGTATTTGCTTGTTAGGTTGGTTGTAGTGGGACTCTATCCAGTTTTCAATGGCTATATTTCGTTGTTATACTGATCATTTATGCCTTGTTTATTTCAGTCATTCACAATGTGTTGTTCATTATGTGCAAGTCGGAACTGTGCCCTCGACTGCATCAATACTAGTTTGAACGACTATATTTGGTTCCAGTTATGCCTGGTGTAATTAACACATGCCCTTTATTTTAGTTTTACACATTTATCCAGTGTGATTTTAAGCATTACCTATGTTCTATTCATTTTCAACAATACCAGTTTGAGTTGCAATATTTGATGGCTGTTAAGCCCGCTATCGGTAACATTGCCTTCCATTTTATATATGCTTTAACAGCACGCTGAAACCAACACATTCAAGCTATCATTTGGAGATGATGTTGTTTACCTTTGCTATATTTATTTGATGTTAAGGTTGCTGTACTTATCATGCCTTTCCACTACTTATGTAGGACAACAATGGGAGTGGCCACCATTTTCCTCCGAGGTTAGCTTCATCCCTCGGCTTGTACTCCCCCCATCGTTCCAATAATGTAGTGCATATAGATCCAGGCCTGGACACTTGTTAGCTTCTAATATTGACTTGTTGCTTGTAGGTACATATGCCGTTGGCAAGGATACATGCATCAACCCTATTTGCGTATGGGGCAATGAGATATTCATGAACAAGCATCAAGCGAGGAAACTGATAAGGATCATTAGCAAAAAGATACAAATGGTGGCAAGCAAATTATTTGTTTATGCTCTATCCAACACAACAATGAGTTGTAGGATGGTAACTATAAACTCTACAGCCTTCTCTTTTTATTGCCCATAATGAGTTGTTAGACAACAATGTCTGAATCTTTTTCTTTCGCGGTGGTTCCTGAAGCAGTTCACTCAAGATTACCTCGCAAAGTACATGACTGGTGGACATGCAATGAAGGTTAAAGTATTTCATCTAGACTACAATGACCATCAGAAGTCGTAATGAAGACAGTGAAGGATGGACAGCCAGCAATCACAAGGGGTTGGCCTAGAGTTGTGCGAACATTACGCATGGAGGAGGACACAATATGGGCTTTCCGCTTCACCTTCTCCAGCAACCAGAATGTCTTTCGCCTCTCTCTTTATAGTTTTTAGTACAATTGTGGTTCATCATTCTTTACTTGGTGCTTCTATAGTTCTTTAGTATATGTACCTCTGCATCGAATTATGCATTCATGGTTGAACCTATATTTGTAATAAATATGGTTAGATATGAAATAAGTGATTGCCTAATATCAAATTCAAAACATATGATTTTAAATTAGGGATTAATTAGGGATTACACTACACAGGTTGGCGAAAGCGAAACGTTTGTGATAGACGTGGAGATCAGACACGTTTCTAGGATCCACTACGTGTGCGATCAATCTCCACTGCAGACACGATCAGCCAAGAAAAAACGTGTGTGATCAATCTCCACTTCACACACAATCAGCCAAGAAAAAACGTGTGCGATTAACAACAGCATCGCACACAGTTCTTTCTCATTAAATGTTTGCGATAGTCATCTTATCACACACGCTTCAAAATTATTGATTGTTTGTGATGTTGTGCGCATCGCAAACGTTTGGTCATAGAAGAACGCGTGCGATAGGTACTTCTTGGATTAACTATGTGGGATGTACATACTAACGGAAACGTATTCCTTGGATGGACTGTGTGGAATGTACATACAAACGGAAATGTTTAGTGGGGACTGACTGTGTGGGATGTACTTACGACCGAAAACGATTTCACATGTATAATTGTATTTTTAGCACTACTATACGTATAACCGTATTTGAGCACTCACCGGTCGCACATGACCTCATTTTGTCGAGCGTCTGTGCCAGGTGGGCATATCCTCGACGGTTTCTAGGTTGTGTGGGAAGGAACCCCCTACCGCAGTCACTCACTTGGCGACGGTTCCGAACGCCGTCGCGAAAAGGGGTTAAAAACCGTTTATATAGCACTGACGCATATCAGTGATAGCTTTGTATTTCTCTCTGATCTATTGAATTGGTTTGGCCAACTAGACTGATTTTTCTTGCAATGGGAGAGGTGCTTTTTAATGGGTTCAATCTTGCGGTGCTCAATCCCAGTGACAGAAAGGGACATGCCACGTATTTGTATTGTTGCCATTAATGATAAAATGATGGGGTTTGTTCATATTTATTGGATCTATCCCTCTACATCATGCCATCTTGCTTAAGGCATTACTCTGTTCTTATTAACTTAATACACTAGATGCATGTTGGATCGCGGTTTATGTGTGGAGTACTAGTAGGAGATGCAGGCAGGAGTCGGTCTACTTGTCCTGGACGTGATGCCTATATACATGATCATTGCCTTAGATATCGTCATAACTATGCATGTTTCTATCAATTTCTCAATAGTAATCTATTTACCCACCGTATGCTTTCTTTCAAGAGAAAAGCCTCTAGTGAAAACTGTTACCCCCAGGTCTATCTTTTATCATATTATTTTTAGATCTACAAAATCAAAATCACAAAAATACCTTGCTGCAATTTATTTAGTTTTATTTTATTTTGCACTTTTAGTTATCTTTTATATCCATCACTATCAGATCTCATCCTTGCAAGTAACCACGAAGGGATTGACAACCCCTTTATCGCGTTGGGTGCAAGTATTTGTTTATTTGTGCACGTGCAATTATTGGAGACTTGTGTGTTCCTTCTATTGGATTGATACCTTGGTTCTTAACTGAGATAAATTTATATATCTACTTTGCGGCACCACCCTTTCCTCTTCAAGGGAAAAAATCAACGCAGGCTCAAGAAGTAGCAAGCGACTCATCAATTAATCCGAGATTAATTAACCCATTCTTGATCGAGAAAATAAAGCTTCGGCTCGTCTCATTCCCGCAACCCGCAGTGCGCGTGTCGTGGCGAGGTGAGGCGAGGCGTGGTGAGGCGAGGCAGGCGGTGGAGGAGGAGCGCACGTGTACAACTCTCAATGGCATATGGTAGAGCAGCCCTTATAAAGGGGCCTCACTCTCACTCCACTAGCAATATGGTACTAAACTTCCCACCACTTGCCATGCACCTAAATGGGCTTTAGAGATTAAGCAGGGATTATTGTCTTATATGGGTCTAAGCCCATCTATAATAGAACAACCCCCCACCAGCTCTCGAGGCACATAAGTTTGTCAGCTGTTCCAAATGATGTTTGTTATACCAGAATTTCCAGTGGAGACTATTAAGTTGAACTTCCACCTAGAGCAATAGGAGTTAGGCTTCTTCACAACTTAACAATGGACTATGCCTTGAATTGTCGGTTTGGCGTTTAGAAGTTTCACCTATTGTTAGCTGATACGTGGCTGCCGAAGGCTAAACCCCACGGGTGGAGCTTATTAGTAATACTCCTTACCTTCTCATGAGCTTCCTAGAGATTACCCATTCTCATAGACTGTGACCAGCAGTCGGGATCACATAGGTGCGTTCCCCCAAAGAATGTTTTGTAGGATAGCATCTTGCTTACGTGTGGCACCCCGGCTCAGAGCAACCGGTTTACCTTGCATTGCCAACCCAGAGATCATGTCTTCTGGCAATACACAACATCTTGGTACAGAAAATACCGCTTTATTGAGACTAGCGGAAGCATAGTACGATATTACATCAAAGCGAGGCCAAGCGGCACACTCGGTGCGGCTGAACAATATGTACATTATTTAGTGAAACATAAAGGGGCCTCGATCACGACAACTACTCGGCAGCGGAACAACGACGTAGCGGGACTCCATAGCACAGGGACACCAATGTGGACATGATCTAGACTCGGCAGCACTCCGATCCAGTTAGACTATCCTAAAATCTAGCATCACATGCCAACTCAGTACATTGAATGTACTTGCAAGCTCACAACAAGCATAAACATAATGGCAAACAATATCATGACATTTAATCCAGTTAAATGCAAACAGTAACATGCTACTCATGCAGTGAAACCAAACTTGTGCACTGCTACATCTTGAGCTTGAGTTGGTTTTCCTTGAAGAGGAAAGGGTGATGCAGCAAAGTAGCGTAAGTATTTCCCTCACTTTTTGAGAACCAAGGTATCAATCCAGTAGGAGGCTCCTCAAAAGTCCCACACACCTACATAAACAAACAAGAACTCGCAACCAACGGAATAAAGGGGTTGTCAATCCCTTCACGGGCACTTGCGAAAGTGAGATCTGATAGAGATAATATGATAAGATAAATATTTTTGGTATTTTTATGATATAGATTGGAAAAGTGAAGATGCAAATAAAAGTAGATTGAAAGCTTATATGATAAGAGAAAGACCCGGGGGCCATAGGTTTCACTAGTGGCATCTCTCAAGATAGCATAAGTATTACGATGGGTGAACAAATTACTGTCGAGCAATTGATAGAAAAGTGAATAATTATGAGATTATCTAGGCATGATCATGTATATAGCCATCACGTCCGTGACAAGTAGACCGAAACGATTCTGTATCTACTACTATTACTCCACACATCGACCGCTATCCAGCATGCATCTAGAGTATTAAGTTCATAAAGAACAGAGTAACACATTAAGAAAGATGACATGATGTAGAGGGATAAACTCATGCAATATGATATAAACTCCATCTTTTTATCCTCGATGGCAACAATACAATACGTGCCTTAATGCCCCTACTGTCATTGGGAAAGGACACCGCAAGATTGAACCCAAAGCTAAGCACTTCTCCCATTGCAAGAAAGATCAATCTAGTAGGCCAAACCAAACTGATAATTTGAAGAGACTTGCAAAGATAACTTAATCACACATAAAAGAATTCAGAGAGATTCAAATATTTCTCATAGATAAACTTGATCATAAACCCACAATTCATCGGATCTCGACAAACACACCGCAAAAAGAGTTACATCGAATAGATCTCCAAGAAGATCGAGGAGAACTTGGTATTGAGATTCAAAGAGAGAGAAGAAGCGATCTAGCTAATAACTATGGACCCAAAGGTCTGAGGTAAACTACTCACAACTCATTGGAAGGGCCTTGGAGATGATGTAGAGTCCCTCCGTGATCAATTCCCCCTCCGGCGGAGCACCGACGAAGGCTCCAAGATGGGATCTCGCGGATACAGAAGGTTACGGCGGTGGAAATAGTTTTTCGTGGTCGTTGTCGGTGTCAAAACCGACGGATCTCGGGTAGGGGGCCCCGAACTGCGTGTCTAGGCGGATAGTAATAGGAGACAAGGGACACGATGTTTTTACCCAGATTCGGGCCCTCTCGATGGAGGTAAAACCCTACTCCTGCTTGATTGATATTGATGATATGGGTAGTACAAGAGTAGATCTACCACGAGATCAAGGAGGCTAAACCCTAGAAGCTAGCCTATGGTATGATTGTTGTTCGTCCTACGGACTAAAACCCCCCGGTTTATATAGACACCGGAGAGGGCTAGGGTTACACAGAGTCGGTTACAATGGTAGGAGATCTACATATCCGTATTGCCAAGCTTGCCTTCCACGCCAAGGAAAGTCCCATCCGTACACGGGACGAAGTCTTCAATCTTGTATCTTCATAGTCTTGTAGTCTGGCCAATGATGATAGTTCGGCTATCCGGACACCCCCTAGTCCAGGACTCCCTCAGTAGCCCCTGAACCAGGCTTCAGTGACGACGAGTCCGACGCGCATATTGTCTTCGGCATTGCAAGGCGGGTTCCTCCTCCGAATAATTCATAGAAGATTGTGAACACCAGGATAGTGTCCGGCTCTGCAAAATAAATTCCACATACCACCGTAGAGAGAATAATATTTACACAAGTTCAATCTGCTGACGTATTTTGTGGCGTGACGTCACACCACAACCAAGCCTTTACTCAAATCGTTTGTATTATTCCACCTCAGTGCGTTTAGCGAAGCGGTTTCCTTGGCACGTCTTGTCGAAGCAGAGATCGTGTCCCCTTATTTCGGGATTCTCATCAATACGGACGTGGGTAACCCAACCGCGCCATTGATTGTGGCGCTTGGGAGATAAGCGAGTTTTACCAGGCTGGTGGGGACGCATAGTCTCGTCCGCCCATATATAAGGGGATAAGGATCCACCTTTTTACCTACACCTTCTTCCTCCTTTGCTTATTCATCTCCACGCACTCGAGCTCCAGTGCCCAAGTCTGCACATCTCACCTCAACCTTCTCCAGCCATGTCTGGAGCGGGAGGCAAGTGGATGGCCTCCTCCGTTACGGAGGGGCACATCAAGAAGCTGCGCGGCACCGGATATTTGTCCAGCGATATCGCACACCGGCTCCCCGACGAGGGGCAACTCATCCTCACCCCCAGGCCCCATGAGAGGGTGGTATTCCTTCCCCATTTCCTCCGCGGACTGGGCTTCCCACTCCACCCCTTTGTTCGGGGGCTCATGTTCTACTATGGCCTGGATTTCCATGATCTGGCCCCGAATTTCATCCTCAACATCTCGGCGTTTATCGTCGTGTGCGAGGCCTTCCTCTGCATCCAGCCCCACTTCGGCTTGTGGCTAAAGACCTTCAATGTCAAGCCGAAGGTTGTGAAGGGCAGCCAAGCGGAGTGCGGAGGCGCCATGGTGGGAAGGATGCCCAACGTCACTTGGCTCGAGGGCGCCTTCGTGGAAACCATCAAAGGGTGGCAATCGGGGTGGTTCTACATCACCGAGCCGCGTGACCCTGAATGGGCAGTGGCCCCCGAATTCAGACCTGGCATCCCCATGCGGCTCACTTCCTAGAAAGAGAAGGGCCTGTTTTGGGGCGATTCAGAAGAGCTGACCGGACTCCAATCCTGTCTCCAAACCCTGCTGAACAAGAAGCTCAAGCTTGTCAACATAATCCAGGTCATGCTCATCCGCCGGATTCTCCCTTGCCAACAGCGGGACTTCAATTTGTGGGAGTTTGATCCGGCACAGCACCAGACCTTGAGCGGGCTCTTCGACACTACGTACGAAGAGGCCTGGAGGGTGCCGTTCAAGGGAGCCGAGGCTCCCGCATCCGCTACCGAAGATCGCGGATTCAGCTCGCAGCGTCCGGCTGGAGAGGTAAGCCATGTTATCCTTTATGGGACACTTGCTTTTCATAGTTTGACTCTATGTGGGATCTAAACTCCCAATACCTTTAACAGGCCTGGCAGAAGACGTCCGGACAGGTTAACTGTCCGGCTCCCCTTCCAGAAGACCCAGCGAATGCCCGTTTGACAGGGCTGCTGGTCCCGGCGCCTTACGTGGTGCCGGATAAGAAGGCCAACCCCGAGGAGTTCCCGGTGTCAGGTGTTATCGGATTCATCGTCTGATGACTCCGATGCTGAATCCTCCCACGAGGACGAGGAGGAGAAGAAAGAGGCCTCTCCCCCAGCGGGGGGAGAGAAGAAGAGGAAGGCCTCCCCAACGAGGTAGTCCGAAGGGTCCAAGAAGGGAAGGACCCTTCCCCCGGACTACTCTGCCAACGCCGGCGACGGCGACGAGGAGTGGCCCTCAAGGGCCAAGCCCCTGGCGAGATCGTAAGTATCCGGACTCCTGAATAACTCATAATTTTCTTTTTGTCGCATAGCATCTTTTAACGCCGCATACAACCCTGTAGTCCGCCCAAGGACGATCTTCCCGCTTCGTCGAGCGGGTCCTTGGGTACGTCGAATGTGAATAACACTTCACTTCCGACCGCCTCCTCCCCCCGTGACGCCGACGACGCCGAGGTGGGATCCCGGGAAGGGACCCACCAGGAGGAGGAGGCCCCGGAGGTGCCGCAGGGCAACCTCCCGGACTTTGGACCGTACTCTGCACCGGAACCTGCAGTGGTTCCGGAGTCCGGTGGGCGGCCCCTTCATAAGAAGGGCAAGACTGTGACGCCAGCGGCCTCCATCCAACCGGAGGCGCCGGATAACTTGCTGGAGGCGCTCAACGGCGCTTCCATCAACGAGGAACACCGCACTGTCATGAGTGCGGTGATTCAGAAGGTTCAGCTCGCCAAAAACAGGCTGACCGAAGCCTGCAGCAGCCTTCTAACAGGCTTTGAGATAAGATTTTTAAGATATGTAATATAATACCGCATAGACAGTATCCCCTGATGCTCGGTTCGGTGTTCAGAAACAAAAGCCGGACTGAGGATCTAAAAAGATATACGCAGGAGTCTTAACAAAAATATGTCAATATGGAAATGCAGGCTGCGCTGCTGACCTCTACTGCACTGACTGTGGAGGTCAATGCCTTGAAGCAGAGCCTCGAGCGGTCCGAGAGTGAGATCGGCCGTGCCAAGAAGTAGCTCGAGGACAAGGAAGGTGAGTAACACCTTATTAAAGCTGTACCTTACAGAAAAGGATTTGGTTGCAAGAGGAATGACAAGGATAACGTGGGTACTCCAGGGGCTACGAACGAGGTGGCGACCCTGAAGGAGGCGGTGTCCGCGGCCGAACGCAATGCGGCCGCGGAACACGCCGAGCGAGAGAAGCAGGAGGCGCAGGTGGCGGAGGTACGGCAAGAGCTCCAAGCTCTCATGGAAAAACACGAGAGTTTGGAGCGTGACTCGAAGACTCAAGAGTCCGAGCTTGCATCGGCTCTTGAGAGTGCCAAAGCCGCTAAGGTCGAAGCCCACAAGGCCCTCCAGGAAATCGAGGCATTGAAGAAAATAGCGGCGGGTAAGGCATTCTTCATGCAAAGCAAGCATGTAAAAGTGAATTACCTATTACTTACCCGAATTCGGAGCTCTCCAGGAGCGTTCGCAGATCTGCCCCGTAGCGTGTCCGATGCTGCCGCTTTCTACAGAGCCGAGGAGGGGAGCTCGACGGAGAAGGTGTTCTGGTCTCAGTATGCTGAGGCCGGACATCCGGTGCCCCTTAGCGACCAGCTGAAGCAGCTGGTCGAGCTCCACAAGGTGGCCGAACAGGCCATGAAGGGCCTCATAGTTTAGCTGTGGCCCAAAGAGGCCATGCCTGGGAGCTACTTCAGCCTGGTGCGGTGGCTGGTGGATGCTTGTCCATGGGTTGAAGTCATCAAGCACTCCGCCTGCATTGAAGGTGCCCGTCGGGCCCTTGCCCGTGCTAAAGTGCACTGGGGCAGGATGGATGCTGAGAAGCTTGTGATGGACGCGCCACCGCCGGGCAAGGAGTATCGCATGCCCGAGATGTATTATAAGGGTGTCCTGAAGGGTGCCCGCATTATTGCGGGTGAGTGCTCCAAAGATGTAATATTTGAGTAGACTCACATTTTGTTATCCTGTGCGCTGAAAACTTTGTTTATATGCGCTAAGCAACGCTTGTTATTTAAAATATTACCTTCTGTGCGGCCGTATTTCAAATCTGAGAGATGGCAAGTCGTCGGCTTCAGCCCCCATGCCACGAGTGCTGGGGTGTTCGGGATAAACTTGAGCGCTCTTGTTCCCATTTTTGGGTCCATCTAGGGAGGCGCTCAACACAACGAACGAGGCAACCGGACTTATAATGCTTGAACACTCTCACTTAGCCATAGAATTCTATAATTTTAAATTTCGGCGAAGCCCCTAGTGTTCGGAAGGCTGAATTCGGGGCGCTATCCACGCCTGGGCCGGACAAAGCCGTTTCCTCGCTCTAAGCGGCATAAGTCTTTAGGGACTCGAAAAAACCTCTCGAACAGCGACCGGCTCTCGCCTCATCATGACGGTCAGTTTTAGCTTTCTCCGCTGAGGTGCTCGCCCAGCTCAACTGGGGCACAATCGCAGTGGTTCTCCCAGTGCTACCTTAGCCGATATAACGGAACGTAAGGTACCAAAACATTGGAGCCGGGCAAACCCAACTATTGACCCAAGACATGATTCGGAGCCGATGCATATAATGCTATAAGTTCGGGGTGCCGCACTTGTGAAAGTGTTCGGACTTATCACACCATAATGTGGGGAACTTAAGCCCCTGGTGTATTTAGCCGTACCAAAGTGTACGGATGCAACATGTCATAAATGAACATATGTATAAGAAAGGAATGCAGTAGTAGGGAAAAAGCGATGCATTGTTTATTAAAAAAACTGTCATGAGTGCAGAACGATACAAATAGTGCGGTAAGCAAGGGGTGGGACTATTTAGCGTGTCCGCCTCCAGGGGTAGGCTGCGGAATGGTGTGTAAAACAGGTATAATGCTTGTAATGGAGACCACTTGGATACTCGTTGTAGCTTTTCTCCTTCCCTGGCTGTTGCATCGTGAGCTCGGCAGGTCTACTGCCGGACAGGGCCTCTGGTAAATGGAGTCTTGAGGATAAGATAAAAAAGGAAAGAAAAAGAATGACACACTTGGGAGCCCCTGGTGTGGTTGAGCCGCACTCTGGGCCTGCCGTGGTCGTGCCCCTCCCCCTGTGCCCATGGTATCTCCAGAGCGTAATGATGTACGCAAAGTACTGGTCTTGCAATTTTGCGAGGGCTGGGGTTGGGGCCACATTGCTACGCGTGCTCGGAACATGCCAGGTGGTCTTGTTGTAGGTTACTCCGGGCGCGCTTAGCAGTGTCCGGTCGCTTAACGGCCAGACTCGAGAATTGCCTTAAGAGGCTGCTCTGCACTTCTGTCGCGAGAGCCGCTATAAGCTCCTCTGTTCGGAGGGAGCGTTCAGTGTTTCCATTGACCGTGATGACTCCTTGAGGGCCTGGCATCTTGAGCTTGAGGTATGCATAGTGCGGCACCGCATTGAACTTTGCAAACGCGGTTCGTCCGAGCAGTGCATGATAGCCGCTACGAAACGGAACTATGTCAAAGATTAACTCCTCGCTTCGGAAGTTATCCGGGGATCCAAAGACCACTTCCAGTGTAACTGAGCCTGTACAATTGGCCTCTACACCTGGTATGACACCTTTAAAGGTCGTCTTTGTGGGTTTAATCCTTGAGGGGTCTATGCCCATCTTGCGCACTGTATCCTGGTAAAGCAGGTTCAGGCTGCTGCCGCCGTCCATCAGGACTCTAGTGAGGTGAAACCCATCGACGATTGGGTCTAGAACCAATGCGGCGAACCCGCCATGGCGGATGCTGGTGGGGTGGTCCCTTCGATCAAAAGTGATCGGGCAGGAGGACCATGTGTTGAACTTTGAGGCAACTGGCTCCATCGCGTATACGTCCCTAAGTGTGCACTTCCGCTCCCTTTTGGGTATGTGGGTTGCGTATATCATGTTCACCGTCCGCACTTGTGGGGGGAAACCCTTCTGTCCTCTATTGTTCGGCGGACGGGTCTCTTCCTCATCATCGCTATGCAGCCCCTTGTCATTGTTTTCGGCAATTAACTTGCCTGCCTGCTTGAATACCCAACAATCCCTGTTGGTGTGATTAGCTGGCTTTTCGGGGGTGCCATGTATCTGGCACGAGCGGTCAAGTATTCGGTCCAAATTGGACGGACCCGGAGTAGTTCTTTTGAATGGCTTTTTCCGCTGACCGGGTTTGGAGCCTCTGAATCCGGCGTTGACTATCGTATCCTCAGTATTATCACCGTTAATGTGGCATTTGTGCTTGTTGCGACGTGACCTGCCATTGCGGTCCTTAGTATATAGACTGCTAGGATTTTTGTTGAGGTTGTTACTGCGGGCTAGCCAGCTGTCCTCTCCCGCGCAGAAGCGGGTCATGAGTGATGTGAGGGCTGCCATGGATTTCGGCTTTTCCTGTCCTAGGTGTCGGGCAAGCCACTCGTCGCGGATGTTGTGTTTGAAGGCTGCAAGGGCCTCCGCATCCGGACAGTCGACGATTTGATTTTTCTTGGTTAAGAACCGTGTCCAGAATTTTCTGGCCGATTCGTCTGGCTGCTGAATTATGTGGCTTAGGTGATCAACGTCTGGTGGTTGCACATATGTGCCTTGGAAGTTATCAAGGAATGCGGCTTCCAGGCCCTCCCAACACCCAATTTATTCTGCTGGCAAGCTATTAAGCCAATGCCGAGCTGATCCTTTAAGCTTGAGTGGGAGGTATTTGATGGCGTGAAGGTCATCACCGCGGGCCATGTGGATATGAAGGAGATAGTCTTCGATCCAAACCGCGGGGTCTGTTGTGCCATCATAGGATTCAATGTTCACGGGTTTAAACCCTTCGGGGATTTGATGATCCATTACTTCATCTGTGAAGCATAGTGGGTGTGCGGCTCCTCTATATTGGGCTATATCACGACGTAGCTCAAGCGAGCTTTGTCTACTGTGTTCGGCCCGGTCGGAATTACTGTATCCGGCGCGACGGTTGTCGTCGCGTATCGTGGGGCGCCCACGCGATCCGTAGATCGATCTTGATTGTCTTGCCTTATCCTCCAATATGTCTTGCAAGTCCGGCACATTCCCCCATGGCTTTGTACTTTTCGAGCGATGCCGGGGTACGGCTTTAGTGGAGGGCCTAGAGGCCTCTCTGTCGCGGCCACGAGGTGGCCGGTCGACCGTATTGAGTGCTGGTGATGTAGGTTTATATGCTTCCTCCTCCAATCGGGGCAGGAGCTTGCGTTTGTGGTAGCTTTTGGAGGGGCGTTCAAGTTCGTACTCTTCGGCCACAAGGACTTCAGTCCATCTGTCGGCTAGCAAATCTTGATCAGCTCTAAGCTATTGCTGCTTTTTCTTGAGGCTGCTTGCCGTGGCCATAAGCCTGCGTTTGAAACGCTCTTGTTCGACGGGATCCTCAGGCACGATGAATTCGTCGTCGTCGAGGCTTGCCTCGTCTCCGGAGGGAGGCATGTAATTATCGTCCTCTACCTCTTCGTCTGCCACTCTCTCGTGAGGGCTGGCTTCTCCGTCCTCCTGTGCTGAATCTTGCTGGAGGGGGTTGTCTTCGGCACTGTCCGGGGTGTTATTGTCTCCGGTGCCGGAATCTCCATTCTTGCTGTGGCGGGATTTAGAGCGGCGCCACTGAGGCCGGCGCTTAGGCTTTTTCTTGGAGGGGTCTTCCTCCGCTGATCCCTCACCATTCCCATCCTTTGAGATGTCCACCATGTATATGTTGTATGACGAGGTGGCTTTCTAGTGCCCCATTGGCGCTGGTTCTTGGTCGTCTCCGGCATCGTCGTCCATACCGTCGATGTCTTCGGAGTCGAAGTCTAGCATGTCGGTTAGGTCATCGACAGTGGCTACAAAGTGGGTGGTGGGTGGGCTTTAAATTTCTTCGTCGTCCACATCCCAACCGTCCTGACCGCAGTCCGGCCAGGGCTCTCCTGATAACGAGAGATACTTTAGCGAATTCAGGATGTCGCCAAAAGGCGAGTGCTGAAAGATGTCCGCAGCGGTGAACTCCATGATCGGCGCCCAATCGGATTCGATTGGTAGGGGTGCGGGAGGTTCGGAGTCCGGCGAGGAATCCGGCACCTCGGAGTCACGAGCTTCACAAGGGACAGGGTCGGTATTCGGCTCCATCGCCGTAGAGGTAGCAGCCCCCGAGGCGGTGTCTAGCCACCCATCCTCGATCGGCGCAGTCAGCTCCGAGTTAAGGGTCGGAGCGGACTCTCGTGCGGCCTCCAAGGCACTGTCCGGCAGCAGAGCTAGATCATTGTCATGGGAATGAACACCTATGGGGCAGGGCCCCTTTTTGGTCTGGCGCCGCACGAAGAGCGGATCGAGGCGAAGCACGCGAGCAGTTTACCCAGCTTCGGAGCTCTCCGGAGAGATAATACTCCTACTGCTGCTTTGTGGTTGTATTGTGTTCTTGCGCGAGAGCGCTAGTTGCTACAGTACACGCTCCCTGCTAACGAGAGAGAGCGTGAGTGCCTTCTGGTTTCGAACCCCCCTCTACGTTGCGCATGGGCCTCCTTTTATATGCTCAAAGGGTCACCGACAGGTGGCAACGCATGCAAGGATAAAAATGGAAAAGAGGTGCGGTTGGTACAGCTACTTGTAAAGTGTATCCTACCTAACCCTGACGGCAGGGGACAAAGGCATTAAATGCCCGTCTGCGTCGCCCAAACAGTGCAGAAAAGTGACCGTTAGGGGCGCCACCGCTTGCCACGATGGTAATCTTATCATCTCCGCTTGCCACCTCGCACCATTGGCTGCACAGCCTCTCGCCACGCGCGCCTGGAACGGTCCCAGGGCGACACGTTGGAGGATGTGCTGGAGCGTAGGTACAGAGTGGTAGCCTGCCGTGGCAAGCGTCTTGCCGCGGTCGTTGTCTTGTCGCGTCCGGAAGCTTGTCGCTTGCCGGGCTTTGTGATGCCTTGGTTGGCCTTCCTGGCAAGCTCCTCTTGTCGGGCATCCGGAAGCTTGTCGCTTACCGGGCCTTGCCGGGACGCGCAGCGCGTCGCCGCAAGTTCCTTGAGATGCCTCAATTGGCCTTCCCGGCAAGCTCCTCTTGCCGGGGCCTTGTTCTCCTTGACTTAAACACTTTGTTCTTGAATGGCTCCAAAGGAACCACGGAGGATCTTGGCGGTCACCCGACAAGCCTTGCCACGGGGCGCTGCGACTGCCCGTGCACAAGTTCGGGATACTAGGGTACCCCTACTCTAGTACACTGACAGGAGCCCCCGGGCCTGGGCCACACACGGTGCCGAGCACTGTTGGGCCAGGCCCAAAACAGGGCACGGGCACGCGCGGGCCTGGGTTATGCCGTATCTAACTCTATATCCACCGCGCCCTCCCTTAACGGCACGCGTCGAATGCGGCGTCGTGGGAGAGGTCGTGGGTGGTTCTTTATTCGGAAAAAGCGTAACATTCGCCTCCTCCTCTTTATAAGCAGGGGAAACAGGGGCAGTTCCCCCATCTCGCCATTTGCTGTTCCCATCTCAGAAATCTCCGCCACTCCCCTCCGCTTCCAAAGCCGAAGGAGAGCAGCGCTCCGCCCCCCATCGCCGCTGTCGCCACCAACGCCCTCGACCTTCCCCACCACCTCCGCCATGGCTCCGAAAACCGGGAAGGCTGCAAAGTCGGCCGAGGCGCTGCGGCTTGAGGCGCTGCGAAAGGAGCGGGCCACTTTCCCCCCCCCCCGAGCTCGCCGCAGCGGTGCTGAGGGAGTGGTACTACCTCTTCTGGTCGACGGAGACGCGAGCGCACCCGCGCACGAAGGTACTCTCCGCCGCCGCTTCGAAACGGGCTCCAAACAGATACCCCTTCTTCGTACTGTTCTTCTACTGCGGGCTCTGCCCGCCTTTCTCTGAGTTCTTATGCGACATCATGAACACCTATGGGTTCCACCTCCTTGACTTCACCCCCAATGCCGTTCTGACCATGGCAGTTTTCGCACATCTCTACGAAAACTTTGTCGGAGTCCACCCAAATGTAGCCCTTTTCAGCCACTACTTCATGCCCCGGGTCGAGAGAGGAGAGCCTTTATCTGGCGGGATCGCCTGGATCTTGAGAGCCGGCAAGAAGGAGGCGTATCTGGAGGGGGAGCTCCGCAGCAAATGGGAGGAGTGGAGAGCAGATTGGTGTCGGATCGTCGAGGAGAACCCGCAGCCATTCACCGCCCAGCGCCAAGCCCCAGTAGTGCGCGGTAGCGATTGGAGCAGCTTGGCCGCGGAAGACGACAAGCTGAAGATCGCCACCACCCGGATCTTGCGCCTCAGGCTTGCCGGGCTCACTGTAGGCGCCGTTGGTGCGGATTTTGTTCGCCGCCGCATCGCCCCCCTGCAAGAGAGGAGGAGACCCGCCTGGGAGTTCGGGGGTCCGGCGGATATCATGAGGCTGCGCCCGGGCCTCAACTTCAATTTCACTATGCTGGAACTGGATGCGATGCTCAAGGAGTTGTTCAAGCACGATCCTCAGCATCCCGAATGGTTCAGGTTGCCGGCGAGTGTCGTTCCGCTGTGCAACAACTCTTCGCTCGACCGCATCCGTGCAATGATGCTGCTGTGCGACTCGCATGGTCTTGTCCCAACTTGGCAAGAGCCTGCGGACGACGTTGTGCAGCAGTTCTTTGATGGCTTGGTGGAGGTGGCGGTCCGCTCCGACGAGCAGAAGAGCCTCACCCGCGACACCACTGACGAGGAGATGCAGCGCCTCACCACTAGGGCGGAAGAGGCGGCGGCAGCCGCTGCCGCGGGTGAATTTGGGTTCACCGTGGAGGAGGCAGAGGCAGCAGAGGCGGCAAGCTTTGCCAAGCGAGAGTGGCTTGACGGCGAGGAAGAACTTGCCGCGCCTGACGTCGAGTCGAGCGAGCCCGCCGAGGGTGCGAGCGGCCCGCCATCTCCAGGCCGCTTGCCGCAGGCGGAGCCCCCAGCGCAGCCCCCAGCTCCACCAAGAAGGTGTCTCCGCAAGGCCAGGGATGTAGCAGGGCGGCAGACGAGCCAGCAGCCGTCGCGCCGCGGGGCACGCTCCACCGCGACAAGCAATGTTGCCGCGGGAGCGCCTCACACCGCTGCGGCAACTGGAGCGGGGTCTTCCCGGACCATCGCCACTGCACTCGCCAAGCGGCCAAGGGATCCTACTCCTCCGCCTTGTCGCGCCGAAGGTGGGCCGGACTTCGACCTTTCCGCGCTCAGCTCCGACGAGGAAGAAGACGAGTAAGATTCCTTGTTGTATTCGTAGTCTTTCAATTTTTGATGTTTCTGTCTTGTATCTGATCTGCTTTACTCTGAACCTTGTTCCTTTTCAGGACTCTGGCCCAGAGAGCAGCAAAGAGAGCCAAGGCTCCGGTGATTGTCATCAAGGACGAGCCCACCACGACAGCAGGGGGCGCGTCCGAGACCACCTTGTCGGACCCAGCAACTACTCCCTGAAGTAGCCCCCAGCGCAGCCCCCAGCGTAAGTATATGGTTTACTTCCCGCTGTTGGGAGCACGTGGGTGTTCTTTCTTTGCTGATGTCTGACTCTTGGTTTGTTTGTGTAGGAGCAGAACAGCTTCACCAGGAGCGCTCGGAAACCGCCTCCGACGTGCCATCTGCTTCAACTACACCGCCAAGGGAGGATTCCCCGGCAAGGGAGCGTTCTCCGGCAAGGGAGAAATCTCCGGCAAGGGAGGAGTCTCCGGCAAGGGGCAGCACCAGCGACCCCCCGGTGGTGGAGCCCATGACCGTGGATCCCAGTACAGGTAACCCTCTTGCTTGAAACTTCCCTTGGGTTCTTCTTCTGATTTTCTTTTTGGATATTTGCTTGACTTTTCTTCTTTCTCCGGTCGTCAGATCCACCTTCCACGGAGCCGATGGAGACCGAGGCAGGCGGCGAGGAGAACGCGCGCGGAGACACCGACGACGCTGCCGCTACCGAAGAAGAAGCCGGCGATGATGATCCCGCCAGCGAAGAGGCCGCCAAGGCTGCTGGCGCAGGAGCTGGCAAGGGGTCCGGCGATCGCACTGACGACCCTGAGGCCGCAGGAGCGCAAGGCGCTACGCCGACCGCCGATCCCTCCGCCGCTGATGCAACGCCAGGCTCTGAAGAGCCCCAGCCCGGCGCCTACTTGAAGGCCGGCGATGGTGTCTTCATCAAGCTTCCCTGGGCGTCAAGCTCCAAGGCGCCGGTCGAAGGAGAAACTTTTGACGGGGAGGTGCTCGCCTCTGCTGGGCTGACACTGGTTGATGCGCCAAGCAGCAGCAGCGGCGAGTCTGAGGAGGAGCAGCTGCTCTGGAAGCTGGTGTCGCTCTACCGCGCCCGACAAGCCAAGGTGGAGTCTCGGGAAGCGCTTGTCGCGCAGGCGGGAGCGGACATCGAGAAGCGTGCAGAGGAGCTCCGGGAACGCAATCAGGAAGCTCTCCGGTCCCTGGCAGAGGAGCGGAAGCAACTTGCCAAGGAGCGGAAAGCCTTCCTCCTCGAGAAGGCTGAAGCCGAAGAGCAACAGCGGCTTGCCGCCGAGCAGCTGTTTGCGCGGGAGGGTGAGCTGACACAGCGGAAGGTCAACCTCGATAGCCACGAGGAGGAGCTTGCCGCGCACGAGCAAACATTTGGCGGGGCTCTCAAGGAAGAAAGGACGCGGCCGCAGCTGCCGAGGCCGCCAAGAAGGAGCTGGAGACGAAGGTGGCGCAGCTGGAGGCCGATCTCAAGGCGAGCGGCAAAGAGCTTGCCGTGCTCAAGCGTGAGCGCGAGAAGGACGCCCAAGCTCACGGCGAGCTGCAGGGTCGCCTCGTCGAGAAGGGCAAGGAGCTGAGCACCGCCAAGGACTCCAACGCTGATCTTGAGTTGAAGCTGGCCACTTTGACTCAGACGCTGGATGGCACCAAGGAGCGGGAGGTGGCCTTGAAGGAGGAGATCAAGGGCAACGAAGCACTGCTGACGAGGGCTGCCGAAACCCAGAACACCTTTAGGGAGACGGTGGAGCTCTAGACAGAGGGCCTCGTGAACATCGCTGCAGTCATTGACGAGGAGCTGGTGCAGCTGGGGGTGGAGGATCTTGGGTACTCCTCCGATGAGAACCTCCAGCCCAGCACCAAGCTCACTTTGTTCTTCAAGGGCGTGGCGACAGCCCTCCAGCGGCTCCGAGAGAAGATCCCAAAGCAGCTGGCCGACGAGTCGCGCACGATTTGCGCAAGAGTTCTGCAGAAGGTGTTGGTGAAGGTGGCCTTCCGTAACCCAGGCCTCAACCTCACCAACGTCCTCAAGAAGCTGTCGGCGGATGCTGATCTGGAAGCACTCAAGGCCCTTGTCGCACCCATTGTGGACAAGGTGAATGAGGTCAATAGGGTTGATGGCGGCCGCGTAGATTAGGCCGCTCGTTTCCTCCTTTCCTTGTCGCTGCTAGTCATGTTACGAGAACAATCCATTAGAGCTGCGACAAGTTATCTTGTAATATAACTTTATTTTGGGTATCGACTGCTATGTTATTTCCTTTACTTGATCCCTTCCTTTGTATGTTTTTGCCCTATGCTTTTAGGACACTTGCCAGTGCAGGTACCATAGCCGCGAGCGCTGAGTGCGGGACGTCAGCAGCCTGCTGGCGGTGCCGCTACCGACAAGAAACCTTGTCGCAACTAGTCGCAGCACACTTAAGTTGTTGAGCGGACTCGAAACGAAGTAAGGGCGCAACTAGCTGCGAGTTGGTTCCTCCGCGCACATGTTTTCCATACAAAGCACGGTCGTTCGAGGAAGATAACTTAAAAATTTTAAAACTGATTGCTCAAACTTTGGCAACTTAGCTTTTCTGTCGTTTGCTTCCCGGTAAGGCGAAACTTTCTTGAACGACGCCTGGTCCACACCATCATCTTCTCCTTCCCCCCCCGGCAAACTTGTGGGCGACGGAACCCCTTCCCTTTCTTTGAGAAAAAGAAAGAAGATAAAATAAAGATGTGGAGGCTTACGGCTCGTTATTGCTTACCGGGGGTAGGTGCTGCACAAAGTGTCAGATAATACATGCAAAAAATAGAAAGCATGAAATTGACAGGATCTGCGGAGCACATGAACTTTATTTACGCACGGGATCTGCGCCCGGCTTTGTACAAAGGGTTACATGCAATAGCGGCAAGGCTTGTACAAAAGGTGGTTGCCGGAACAGGTTTCGGCAACCGCGCCTTACGGGTAAAACTTACGAAGATGCTCAATGTTCCAGGAGTTGCTCACCGGAAAGCCATCTTCGGTCTCAAGGCGGACAGCACCAGGCCTAGTGACTCGTTTCACCCGGTAAGGGCCTTCCCACTTCGGCGTCAACTTGTTGGAATTCTTGGCGGACTGAACGCGCCGAAGAACAAGGTCGCCTTCCTCGAGACTTCTGGCACTAACTTTGCGGCTATGGTAGCGGCGCAAAGTTTGCTGGTATCGAGCAGCTCGTACAGCAGCCTGAAGACGGTCTTCCTCAAGGAGCAGCGCGTCATCTTGTCGCAGCTGCTCTTGCTCAAGCTCATCATAAGCGAGCACTCGAGGCGACCCGTATACGAGTTCCGTGGGGAGAACTGCCTCTGCTCCATAGACTAGAGCGAAAGGTGTCTGGCCAGTGGCTCGACTTGGCGTCGTCCTGATCGACCAAAGAACCACCGGCAGCTCCTCGATCCAGTTCTTTCCGCACTTGTGCAACCTGTCGAAAGTCCTGGTCTTGAGCCCGTGCAGCACTTCAGCATTTGCCCTCTCCGCTTGACCATTGCTTCTCGGGTGAGCAACAGAAGCGAAGCAGATCTTGGCGCCAAGATCTTGGACGTAATGCATGAAGGTGCGGCTCGTGAATTGTGTGCCGTTGTCGGTGATGATCCTGTTAGGGACCCCGAAATGGCAAACAATCGACCTGAAGAACTTGACTGCTGACTGTGCTGTCACCTTCCTCACTGCTTCCACTTCCGGCCACTTTGTGAACTTGTCGATGGCAACATACAAGTACTCAAAGCCCCCGACAGCTCGGGGAAAGGGGCCGAGGATGTCGAGCCCCCAGACCGAAAATGGCCAGGATAAAGGGATCGTCTGGAGAGCTTGAGCTGGCTAGTGTATCTGCTTGGAATGGAACTGGCACGCTTCACACTTGGTTACTTGTGCAGTTGCGTCCTGGAGGGCTGTCGGCCAAAAGAAACCTTGCCGGAACGCCTTGCCGGCAAGTGCTCTTGCGCCAATGTGGTGACCGGATATGCCTCCATGTATCTCCGCCAACAGCTTTTGTCCATCTTCCCGAGGAATACACTTCAATTTCACACCGTTGAGTCTTGTTTTGTACAGTGTGTCATCGACAAACTGGTACATACTTGACTGCCGGGCTACTCTTTCTGCTTCTTCTTGCTCTTCGGGAAGTTCTCCTGTCTGAAGGAAACGGACAATCTGTTGCGCCCATGCTGGAGCTTGCGGCTCGACAACAAGGACTAAAGGCACATATGCTGCTACGGAAACATCCGCTTCTACGGCAAGAACATGCGACTCAGCCGGAGCTTGACGTTCCCCGGCAAGCTTGCCGGAGCAAAACTTGTCGGGAGCGTCTGCTTCAACGGAAAAAACCCTAGGGCTTGTCGGAGTAGACTGCTCCTCAGCGCTCTTGGCGTTGATCTTGGGGACCTTCTTGGCGGGGGCTTCGGGGAGCTCTGCCGGAAAGTAGTCACCAGAAATCAACTTCCTCTTCTTGCTCTGTCCAGCTGATGGTGTCACGGATGGTTGAGTCAGCTTGAGCACAAAGATCCCTGGTTCCACAGGTAACTTGAGTGCGGCGCACTTTGACAGGCCATCAGCAATGCCGTTCTGAGCTCTTGGGACATGTTCCATCTGTAGGCCGTCAAAGTGCTCTTCTAACTTTCTCACTTCGTCAACGTAAGCTTCCATCAACGGACTCTGATAACTCTTGTTCACTTGGCGGACGACAAGCTGCGAGTCACCCCTGACAATGAGCTTCTTGATCCCAAGGTCTACCACGATCCTGAGACTGGCAAGCAAACCTTCATACTCCGCAGTATTGTTCATTGCTTGCTCCTTGGGAAAGTGCATCTGGACTACGTACTTGAGGTGCTCTCCGGTGGGCGCGACAAGCAGCACGCCAACACCGGCGCCTTGCAGCAAGAAGGCACCATCAAAGTACATGAGCCACTCTTTGTTTGCCTCCTTGACGGGGATGCTCGTTTATGGAATTTCTTCATCTGGTGTTGGCGTCCACTCTGCTATAAATTCTGCCAATGCTCGGCTCTGGATAGTGGAAGTGCTCTCAAATTTGAGGCTAAAGCTTGACAGTTCCAGTGCCCACTCGACAATCCTGCCTGTTGCTTCTGGATTCTATAGTATCCTCTTCAGCGGAAAACGAGTGACAACTGTGATCTCATGTGCTTGGAAGTAATGGTGCAGCTTTCTCGAGGCCATGAGAAGGCCGAAAAGCAATTTCTGTACACCAGAGTACCTCGATCTAGCCCCCTGCAGAAGGGAACTAACAAAGTAAACTGGGCGCTGCACCATTTTCTTCTGCACCTCCTCATGCGCCTGCGCAGACCCACCCTTGTCGGGACCAGAGCTTGTCGGCGAAGCCCCCTGCTTGTCGCTGGATGCATCTGCCATGGTTGCCGGCTCATCATCCGCCTCCCTCTCCGCTACTAACGCATCACTAACCACTTGATTGGTTGCCGCTATATACAGCAGCAACTTCTCTTGTGGCTTAGGTGCGACAAGTATTGGAGTGGAGGACAGGTATCTCTTCAAGTCCTGCAGCGCGGCCTCCGCTTCCGGAGTCCATTTCATTGGACCTACCTTTTTCAATATTTTGAAAAATGGCAGGGCGCGCTCAGCAGACTTAGAGATAAACCTGCTGAGAGCAGCCACGCAACCAGCAAGCCTTCGTACATCCTTGACGCGTTTTGGTGCTTCAATCTTCTCAGTGGCCTTGATCTTGTCGGGATTGGCTTCAATTCCCCACTGAGACACGAAGAACCCGAGAAGCTTGCCGGAAGGGACCCCGAACACACACTTCTCGGGGTTAAGCTTGAGGTTGATCTTGCGCAGATTTGCAAAGGTCTCGTCCAAATCTTGAATCAGAGTTGCCTTGTACTTGCTCTTGACCACTATATCATCCCTACATTTCTGTGTATTTGTGGATCAAAAGCGTCATGGACTACTCTTGCAAATGTTGAACCAGCATTCTTTAATCCGAAAGGCATCCGTACGAAACAGTATGTGCCACATGGAGTGATGAATGCGGTCTTCTCCTCATCCTCTTTTGCCATGAAGATCTGATGGTATCCTGAGTATGCGTCAAGAAATGAAAGCAAATCACATCCGGCCGTGGAGTCAACAATCTGGTCAATGCATGGCAAGGGAAATGGGTCTTTGGGACATGCTTTATTAACATCAGTAAAGTCAATACAAAGCCTCCATTTCCCGTTTGCCTTGCGCACGACTACAGGATTGGCCAACCACGTAGGATAGAGCACTCCTCTGACAAGGCCTGCTGCTTCCAACTTCTTGATTTCTTCTGCGATGAACTCTTGGCGCTCCACTGCTTGCTTCCTGACTTTCTGCTTGACGGGCCGCGCATGAGGATAAATGGCAAGATGGTGCTCGATTACTTTCCTGGGAACACCGGGGATGTCAGATGGATGCCATACCAACACGTCGACGTTCGCCCGCAGGAAAGCAACGAGCGCGCTTTCCTATTTAGGGTCGAGCGTGGCACTGATGGTGAAGGTACCACTAGTGTCGTCCTCCTTGGCGGACACCTTCTTGGTCTCTGGTGAAGCTGTCATCGTCTTCTTACACTTGCCGGTGGAGCTCGATGGTGCGTCCTCGACGGTAGTGCAGCACTCCGAAGAGGTGCGCTTGCCGGAGTGGGCATCAGAGCTCTTGCCGGACTTGGTCTTCTTCTTCCCCCCGGGAGCTTCAGTGGCAAATGTCTTGCGATCAACTGCGACTGCTACATCCCGGTAAATCTTGTCGGTGCAGATAAGAGCATCTTTCTTGTCACCAGGGACAGAGATGACACTTATCGGGCCTGGCATCTTGAGCATGTTGTACGCATAGTCAGAGGCTGCCATGAACTTGGCGAGCGCTGGACGGCCGAGTATGCCATTGTAGGGCAATGGGAAGTCGGCAACGTCAAAAGTGACCCTCTCAGTCCTGAAGTTCAACTCGCTGCCAAATGTTACCGGCAACATGATCTTCCCCTTCGGCTTGCTCCTTCCCGGGTTGATTCCTTGGAATGTGCCGGTCTCTTCAAGCTCGCTGTCAGGGATCTGGAATTTCTGAAGTACCGCGGAGGAGATCAGGTTCAAGCCTGCCCCGCCGTCAACTAGCATCGTAGTGACCTTGAGGTTGCGGATAGTTGGTGAAACCAACATCGGCAAGCACCCGACCGCAGTTATGCGATCAGGGTGGTCCTCAATATCAAAGATGATAGGCGTGCTGGACCATTTCAGAGGCTTGCGTGACTCGACGGGTGGTTCTGCTGCATTGACTTCCCGCACCCACTGCTTGAGCTGGCGGTGTGAAGTATGCAGAGAAGCACCGCCATCAACGCACAGGACCTCCGTGGCTTTCTGAAACTCCTGCTCATCGGCCTCATCATCATCTATATCTTCATCTTCGTCGTCATCTTCATCCTTGTCGCGGCCGCGCGGAGGCCTGTCTCCTTGCCGCTGTTTGGCCTTGCCGCGGCGTCCTCCCCGACCGGGACGTTTCTTGCCGGATCCTCCAGTACCTTCTTGGGCCTTCTCCTTGTCGCGCCGCTTGTACTCAGCTTTCTGCTGCTCAACAAGCTGCTCAACCTTCTTGCAACTCTGGAGATCATGGCCCTTGGTGCGGTGGATCTTGCAGTACTGCTTGCCGGAGCCGTCCTGCTTGTCGGTGGCCGCCACAGCTTTAGCTCCCTTAGCGCCACCTCCGTTGCCGGACTGCTCAACAACTAGCACATCTTTGCCTTTCTTCTTTCTATTGTTCCGCCGCCGGTTTTTCCTTGCCGGAGCGGCATCTTCACTGTCAGATCCTCCTGCTCCTGCATTCTCTCCGGGGAGTTTCCTCCCTTCCTCAGCACGTGCACACTTGTCGTCCAGGGCATATAGCTCACTGACATCCCTGATCTTGCACATCGCCATCTCCTCCCGCATCCTACGGTTTCGCACGTTCTGATGGAACGCGCTGATGACCGCGGCAGGGTGGACATCTGGGATGTTGCGCTGCACTTGGCTGAATCTCTGAATGTACTTGCGCAGGGGCTCTCCTTCCTTCTGGGCGAGCAGGTGAAGATCACTCTCTTGGCCATGAGGCTTGTGGCCGCCTGTAAAGGCGCTGACAAACTGATGGCACAGATCTGCCCAGGAGGATATGGAGTTGTCTGGCAAGTGCATGAGCCAGGACCTGACATTGGGCTTGAGCACCAGTGGGAAGTAGTTGGTAAGGATCTTGTCGTCGCGCCCCCCAGCAGCTTGCACCGTGATGGTGTAGATGCTAAGGAACTTCGACGGATGCAACTTGCCGTCGTACTTCTCTGGTACATCTGGCTTGAAGTTCTTCGTACTGGGCCACTGGACTTGCCGCAGCTCACGAGTAAACGCAGGGCAACCTACCGCGTACGGCAAGTCACCTGGTTCCCCTGGCGCATGCATGTCGACAGCGGGCCCAGCGCGCTGGTCTGATTGACGCCGCGCTTCTCTTCGACGCTCGATGCGGGTACGAGCGTCTTCTTGCTGTCGTTCATGAAGAACTTGGCGCTGATCGCGACGGGCTCGCGGATCCGATGACGCAGTGGAGTCGTCGTCGAGGTTGACCCGGTGAGTCGGCGATCTTGGCCTTCGAGGCAGAGAGTGCATGGTGGTTGCACCCCCGCCGATCTTGTCGCCATTGGCTCGCGCCTGGCAACCTTGCCGCGGCTGCGATGCATCTGGCTGCCGTGGAGTATCGCCGTTGGCGAAGCCGATGAGACTCTGAATAGTGGCCCTCCAATCGTCGATCTTGTCTGCCATTGGAGGGTAATCCAGGAGCAATTGAGCTCGGGCCAACGCTTCTTCTGGAGTCTTTGGTGGCGGTGGTGAACGGTGCGAGGAGCGGGATATGCTCGGACTTCCAACTGGGTTGGAAGGAGCAGTACCCCGTCCTGGCGACCGTATCTCGCTCGTGCCAGCATGCTGGCGTGCATGCTGGTCTTGAGCGCCCCGGGATCCACCAGCTCGATCTTGTTCCAACGCGTGTATGGTACTGCGAGCACCATGACGCTGTCGGTCCCGCGCCTCCTGAGATAGGCGTGGTGAATGTACGGACGCCAAGGTTTGCGGGGCCTTGTCCTTGGACCTGGCAACAGTGTGAGCTCCCTCGTCGGTGCCCGTTCCTCCGTCGGTGTCTACCCCACCACCTGTCTGCTCCGGTGGCGGTGGGATCGACGTGGACGGAGCAGCCACCTCCGTAGCCTTCTTCTTCGGTGGCATGTTGATGAAGAAGATGAAGATCTGGCTCGTGTGAACGCCGGATCAGGTTCACACAACCTCGACGCCCCCTACCTGGCGCACCAAAGATGTCGTGGGAATGAACACCTATGGGGCAGGGCCCCTTTTCGGTCCGGCGGGGGGCGGAGGCCGCATGAAGAGCGGATCGAGGCGGAGCACGCGAGCGGTTTACCCAGCTTCGGAGCTCTCCGGAGAGATAATACTCCTACTGCTGCTTTGTGGTTGTATTGTGTTCTTGCGCGAGAGCGCTAGTTGCTACAGTACACGCTCCCTGCTAACGAGAGAGAGCGTGAGTGCCTTCTAGTTTCGAACCCCCCTCTATGCTGCGCATGGGCCTCCTTTTATATGCTCAAGTGGTCACCGACAGGTGGCAACGCATGCAAGGGTAAAAATGGAAAAGAGGTGCGGTTGGTACACCTAGTTGTACAGTGTATCCTACCTAACCCTGACGGCAGGGGACAAAGGCATTAAATGCCCGTCTGCGTCGCCCAAACAGTGCAGAAAAGTGACCGTTAGGGGCGCCACCGCTTGCCACGATGGTAATCTTGTCATCTCCGCTTGCCACCTCGCACCGTTGGCTGCACAACCTCTGGCCACGCGCGCCTGGAACGGTCCCAGGGCGACACGTTGGCGGATGTGCTGGAGCGCAGGTACAGAGTGGTAGCCTGTCGCGGCAAGTGTCTTGCCGCGGTCGTTGTCTTGTCGCGTCCGGAAGCTTGTCGCTTGCCGGGCTTTGTGATGCCTTGGTTGGCCTTCCTGGCAAGCTCCTCTTGCCGGGCATCCGGAAGCTTGTCACTTACCGGGCCTTGCCGGGACGCGCAGCGCGTCGCGGCAAGTTCCTTGAGATGCCTCAATTGGCCTTCCCGGCAAGCTCCTCTTGCCGGGGCCTTGTTCTCCTTGACTTAAACACTTTGTTCTTGAATGGCTCCAAAGGAACCACGGAGGATCTTGGCGGTCACCCGGCAAGCCTTGCCGCGGGGCGCTGCGACTGCCCGTGCACAAGTTCGGGATACTAGGGTACCCCTACTCTAGTACACCGACAATCATGCCCATCGTGACAGTGCGGCACGCACGGCTGTGGCTCGAATCCGTCGAAGATCAAGTCTCCGTGGATGTCGGCCGTGAAGTTCAAACTTCCAAATCTGACCTGATGGCCAGGGGCATAGCTTTCAATCTGCTCCAGATGGCCAAGCGAATTGGCCCGCAGTGCAAAGCCGCCAAATACGAAGATCTGTCCAGGGAGAAAAGTCTCACCCTGGACCGTGTCGTTGTTGATGATCGAAGGAGCCATCGTGCCTATGGGCGACGACACAGAGGAACTCTCAATGAAAGCACCAATGTGGGTGTCAAAACTGGCGGATCTCGGGTAGGGGGTCCCGAACTGCGTGCCTAGGCGGATGGTAACAGGAGACAAGGGACACAATGTTTTTACCCAGGTTCGGGCCCTCTCGATGGAGGTAAAACCCTACTCCTGCTTGATTGATATTGATGATATGGGTAGTACAAGAGTAGATCTACCACGAGATCAAGGAGGCTAAACCCTAGAAGCTAGCCTATGGTATGATTGTTGTTCGTCCTACAGACTAAAACCCCCCGGTTTATATAGACAGCAGAGAGGGCTAGGGTTACACAGAGTCGGTTACAATGGTAGGAGATCTACATATCCGTATTGCCAAGCTTGCCTTCCACGCCAAGGAAAGTCCCATCCGGACACGGGATGAAGTCTTCAATCTTGTATCTTCATAGTCTTGGAGTCCGGCCAATGATGATAGTTCGGCTATCCGGACACCCCCTAGTCCAGGACTCCCTCAGTCACCTCTGATGTTTTCGGGGTACATGGGTATATATAGGAGGAAGAAGTAGGTCGGTGGACGCTCGAGGGGCCCACGAGGGTGGGGGGCGCGTCGGGCACCCTCATGGCCGCATTGCTTGTTTCTTGACTTCCACTCCAAGTCCTCCGGATCACGTTTGTTCCAAAAAGATTGCTCCCAAAGGTTTCATTCCGTTTGGACTCCGTTTGATATTCCTTTTCTTCAAAACACTGAAATAGGCAAAAAAACAGCAATTCGGGTTGGGCCTCCGGTTAGTAGGTTAGTCCCAAAAATGATATAAAAGTGTAAAGTAAATCCCATAAACATCCAAAACGGGTAATATAATAGCATGGAACAATAAAAAATTATAGATACGTTGGAGACGTATCATGCACTGAGTCACTCGAACTCTCTTACCAATGGGTTGCCTCACAACCAAACGGTGATCATTCACGGATCACAAACGGAACCATACTCGGTTCAACGGGTTACCTCGTAACCAAACGGTGATCATTCATGGATCACAAACGTAACCATACTCGGTTCACAAGGTTGCCTCGCAACCAAACGGTGATCATTCACGGATCACAAACGGAACCACAATGGTGAGTCTCACTGACATAATCATGATTCAACATGTGCCATACAAATAACTTAGTGTGCAAGTTTTACTTTATAAAAGTTGATCCATGGTGTGAGTTAGTTACTTACGAACTGGGCCCTTATCCGAGGGTGCGGCTATCGATAGATTAATACACTCTGCAGAGGTAGCGCATTGTACCCACACCACGGAACCCATGGCCTCAAACTCCCATTCGGGTGGACCAACGCCATTTGGATAGAACTCCCCATTGCCATGACACTCTCTGGGCCACTCCGACCAACTCCCCATTGGGCTAAGTCATGGGCGGCCCCGTGCCTACCAAAGGTATCACTGCCACCGTCGTGGCAAAACAGCCATCATTGCGGCAAAACAAAACAGTCTCAAACGAGGGCAAGGTGCCATCTCAACAACAACGGGCACATAATGTTATGTCTGCTTACCAGGCCAGGGTAACGCACGCCCATAACCTTCCCTCGTTGAAGGCACCGACAAGAGGCATGACAATATACCGACTAATGGCCTTCCCATGAAAGGAAAATGTGGTTGCACTGGTCAGCCCGATTCAGTGGCACCATGACCCGATCAACTTTATGTTCAAGTTCAATTAACATCAGGTTTAACTTGAAATAAAAAATGCTCGAGTCACCATATGCCATGCTCATGCAACCATATGACATGCATCACATATCACTTAGAAACAACAGATCAACCTCATCAAAGTTCTACTTGCACAAATCATCACTCAACTTTACTGCTTCTATCTTACTGGTCATTTATACTCATCATTTTTAGTTGTCTTTTATCATACGAAACTCATCATGCATATATGAAAAATAACACCGATGCTCATCATACCATAGTCATGACAAAATCATTTAGTCCAACTACTCATGCTATCTCACTAGTTCAAGCACTCATTTATGTTAACTAAGCATCTTGATCATGACAAAATAACTAACACAAGAATTATTATCCATTTAATAACTATATGCAAGAAATATCATATATTCAAGTTGAAAATCATGGATATTGCAAAGACACCATGAAAATGTTTGTGTGGCTTGCCTTAGTGTAGAGGAGCTTCACACTCCTCCTGGGTAGCTTCAAGACAAGCTTCTCCTTCTGAAAAATAAATTCAAATGACAAAAAGAAAACCTCAAATACTTCTGAAAATTACCCGAAAATCTAGACAGCAGAGAAAAATCTCATCTTTGGTGTGCTGCTAGGGTTTTCCAGTAAGAACACAATGCAAAAAGAATCAACTCATTTGGACTTGTAGATAAAAATTTACAATAGTTTAAAGTTTCTGTTAATTTCTGAAACAGAATTAAAAAGAAAAAGAAAAGTGGGGGGTGACGTCGAAGACGTAAACCCGCGGGGCGCCACAACTTATACTGCGCAGTGGCTGGCAGTGGGCCCCCGCTATTAGTTTTAGAGAGAGAGAGAGAGAGAGAGAGAGAGAGAGAGAGAGAGAGAGAGAAACAGAGGAGGGCGGCAAGTCGCCGGAGCTCTCTCCGGCGAGGAGGGCTCGGCTGCGATTTGAGAGGGGTGAATGGGTAGTTGAGGTTCTTGCGCACCTGCACGTACGTGAAATGTGGCTAGGGGTGGCCGGACGGGGTTAGGACGGAGCTCTCCAGTGATGGTAGCGGGCGGAGCTCGTCGGAGTTGGCTATTCCGGTGAGGCAGGGCCGGTCCAGCAACTCCAACAGCACCAGCGTGCACCAGTGGTTCACCAGAGACACGCCGGAGGAGTCAGTTGAGCTTGAGTGGCTCTGGAGAGGGAGGGGCAGTGGAAGGGGATCGCCGGCGAGCTCGGGTCGGGGACGGCGGCCAGAGGCCTGCCCGGCCGGGCTGCAGCTTCCTACGGAGTCGTGGTGGTGGTGTGAGTGCGGTGGTGAGGAGAAATGAGCTCGGGAGGGCTCTAGTTATAGGCGAGGCCGAGGCAGGATCGAGTGCTTGCCGGAGTTCTCTGGAGAGGCGCCCGGTGACGAATGGCATCAGTGAGAGGGGGAGAAGACGTCATGGCTCACGCGGGAACTGTGGCAAGCAGCGACAAGCACAGGAGCCAGGTACGCGACGAGCACAGGGGCACAGACACACTGTTGGCTTGGCCGCGCTGTGCCCGTGCTCGCTGCGGTGAGCTCTGGCGTCAGTGAGTGCTAGGGCGGAGTTAAGGGGGTGGAGAATAGGATGGGGGCACGGTTTGGCAAGGTGCGGTAGCCGGGGCAGCGAGCATGCACGCAACAGAGACACGGGCACGTTGCAGAGCGTGTCGGCAGCATGCCAACCCCTCTGGACGAACGCGGTCACTGCGAAAACTCTTACCTCAGGCTGAGCTAAGCGCAATCTCCATGTCTGGCGTGTAGTCCTTAGTGGTTTTGGTTGTTCTATATGTTTGGATGGGTCACAAGTGAGTTGTGCGAGTGAGCTTCTTCCTGGCAAGTTTCTGGACAAAATCTTGTGAGATTAACTGGGAATGATCTAGTAAGAATTAAGAGCTGTGCTTTGGGGTTTAGCATTCACTTAGGAAGGTAATGAAGCTCAGAAAAGATCAACCCCAAAAGATCAAGGAAGAATATACTTGTTGTGCAATGAGGTCATTCTGTCCAGAACATAAATGATTTTCTGTAGCAAAAATATTCCAAAAAGTTATCCAATATTTTTTCTCAGAGAGGTGCCCTAGGGTCCAAAGAATAATTGTGAATTTTCTCAGGATTTTAGGAGCAATAAAAATTGGGGTTGCTTTGGAGCATACTTCTCTGAAGTGATTTTCAGGGAAGAAAATGAATAATTTTCTTTTATGAAAAATATTCCTTGGGTTATTTTTGGAGTTTCTCGGAGAAGGAAAGATGAGCTAGGGATGGATGGGTCACTTGGGTGAAAATCAAGGGTAGGCCCAAGTGTTCAAGTCCATATGAATTGATTCAAAATTCCAAATCCAAAGCAAATGAAAAGAAAGTCCGAAAAAAGGGAGAAGGCAAATCCAGGTTGTCACAAACATCGCCCACTTAGGATGAATCTCATCCTCGAGATTCGGTTGCTTGGGAAAACAATTCTGGGTAGGTTGTCCTTAAAAATTCCTCTCTTTCTCAGGTTGCTTCTTCCTCGGTGTGATGGTCCCACTGGACCTTGTAAAACTTGATCGCCTTACTGCGTGTGACCCTTTATGCCTCATCCAATATTCTGAACGGTCTCTCCTCACAGGTCAAATCCTTGGCAAGCTCAATTTCTGACATATTAGTCCGCTTCTGGAGTGGTGAAATACACCTTCTTAGCTGTGAGACGTGGAACACATTGTGTACTTCCGACAACTCTGTTGGCAATTCCAACTGATAAGCAACTGTGCCAACTTGGCTCATGATTGGGAACGGACCAATATATCTTGGTGCCAATTTGCCTCGTGTCTGAAATCGCTTGATTCCCTTCATGGGTGTGACTCGGAGATACACATGTTCTCTAGGCTCAAAACTGACTTGCGGGTGTTTGGCATCATAATAATTCTTCTGTCATGACTTAGCCAACTGCAGTCTATCTCCGATTTCCTTGACTTGTTTCTCTGCCTCCAATATTAAATCAGTTCCGAAAATACAATTGTCTCCTGTTTGGGACCAGTTTAATGGAGTGCGGAGGTTGCGGTCATACAAAGCCTCATACAGTGACATCTTCAGACTTGTTTGGAAACTATTGATGTAGGAGAATTCTGCATACGGCAGACAATCTTCCCACTTGGGTCCATGGGCTAACGCAGATTTGATTTACACGCTTAGTCTGACCGTTTGTCTGCGGGTGATAAGCTGTGTTGTATTTGAGGGTGGTCCCCAGAGCTTGATGGATCCGGGACCAGAATGTGGAGGTAAAGAGTGAGCCTCGGTCTGAAGTGATTGTTCTTAGAACTCCATGCAGACTGACAATCCGGGACACATATAATTGTGCAAGTTGATCAGCTTGATATGTGGTGTGGATGGGAATAAATGAGCCACTTTAGTTAGTGTATCCACTATGACCCATACTGCATCATTGCCTCGGTGAGTCTTGGGTAGATCGGTGACAAAGTCCATGCAGACATCATCCCATTTCCATTGCAAGACGGGTAGGGGTTGGAGAAGTCTGGCGGGTTTCTGGTGTTCCGCCTTCACTTTGTTGCATGACACAACAAGCGACAAAATAGGCGATGTCATTTTTCATTCCATCCCACCAAAATATCTGTTGAAGGTCTTCGTACATTTTGATATCTCCGGGGTGTATTGAATACGAAGATTCGTGTGCTTCTGCCAAAATCTTCTTTCTCAAATCTGCTTGCTCGGGCACACATATCCGTCCTTGAAACCTGAGCGTTCCTTGTGCGTCCTAAGAGAAATCCCGAGTCTTGCCTTCTTGCAAACGTCTAAGATGACCTTGTAGATTTTTGTCATTGGCCTGGGCCATGCAAATCTCATCCTCGAGAGTAGGAGTTACTTCCAAAATATTTGCAAGACCGACGTTTACAATTAGCAAGTTAAGCTGAGCGATCTCTTGTTGGAGTTCCAGAGGCGAGGACTCCATCATGGCATTTAAACTGGCAGGCTTGCAACTGAGGGCATCAGCAACCACATTAGCTTTTCCCGAATGGTAATTTATCCCAGATCATAGTCCTTTACCAACTCGAGCCATCTCCATTGTCGAAGATTTAAGTCTGTCTGGGTAAATATATATTTCAGACTCTTGTGGTCGGTAAATATCTGACATCTTTTTCCAATGAGGTAGTGTCTCCAAATTTTTAGAGAGTGCACAACAATGGCCAACTCCAAATCATGTGTAGGACAATTCCCTTCGTGGGTTCGTAGCTGGCGAGATGCGTAGGCTACCACCTTGCCATCTTGCATGAGTACGCACCCAATACCTTTTCTGGATGCATCACAATACACATCAAAGCTGCGATAAATGTCAGGGAGAGTCAGTACCGGTGTTGATGTTAATCTGGTCTTTAGCTCGTTAAATCTCTTCTCACAGTCCTCAGTCCATTCAAACTTCTTATCTTTCTTGAGGAGCTCTATCATAGGCTTGGCAATCTTTGAAAATCCTTCGATGAACCGGCGGTAATATCTGGCTAATCCAAGAAAACTCCAAATTTTGGATACGGTCGTGGGTGCTGCCCAATCAAGCACATCTTTTACTTTGCTGGGATCCAGTGCAATGCCTTCTGCTGACAGAACATGTCCCAGAAATACGACTTGTTTGAGCCAAAACTCACATTTGCTGAATTTTGCATATAGCTGATGGTCACGGAGTCTCTGTAAGACTGCTTGGAGGTGTTCCTTGTGCTCATCGTCACTTTTTGAGTATATGAGAATGTCATCGATGAAAACCACCACAAACTTATCCAAGAATTCCATGAACACCTTATTCATCATATGCGTGAAAAAGGCTGGGGCATTTGTGATACCGAAAGACATCACCGTATATTCATAGAGACCATAGCGGGTAGTGAGCGCGGTCTAAGGAATATCTTCCTTCTTGATCTTGAGCTGATGGTATCTGATACGTCTCCAACGTATCTATAATTTTTGATTGCTCCATGCTATATTATCTACTGTTTTCGGCAATATTGGGCTTTATTATCCACTTTTATATTATTTTTGGGACTAACCTATTAACCAGAGGCCCAGCCCAGATTTGTTGTTTTATGCCTATTTCAGTGTTTCGAGGAAAAGGAATATCAGACGGAGTCAAAACGGAACGAAATCAACTGGAGAAGTTATTTTTGGAAGGAAAGCCACCAGATGGACTTGGACTCTACGTCAGAAGATACGGGAGCTGGTCACGAGGGTGGGGAGCGCGCCCACCCCCCTAGGGCGCGCCCCCTGCCTCGTGGGCCCCCCGAAGCTCCACCGACGTACCCCTTGCACCCATATATACCTACGTACCCTAAAACTTCTAGAACAGAAGATAGATCGGGAGTTCCGCCGCCGCAAGCCTCTGTAGCCACCAAAAACCTCTCGGGAGCCCTTCCCAGCACCCTGACGGAGGGAGGATCCTTCACCGGTGGCCATCTTCATCATCCCAGCGCTATCCATGATGAGGAGGGAGTAGATCACCCTCGGGGCTGAGGGTATGTACCAGTAGCTATGTGTTTGATCTCTCTCTCTCTCTCTCGTGTTCTCTCTCATGTTCCCTCTATGGCACGATCTTGATGTATCCCGAGCTTTGCTATTGTAGTTGGATCTTATGATGTTTCTCCCCCTCTACTCTCTTGTGATGAATTGAGTTTCCCCTTTGAAGTTATCTTATCGGATTGAGTCTTTTATGAGAACACTTGATGTACGTCTTGCCGTGCTTATCTATGGTGACAATGGGATATCATGTGCCACTTGATGTATGTTTTGGTGACCAACTTGCGGGTTCCGCCCATGAACCTATGCATATGGGTTGGCACACGTTCTTGACTCTCCGGTAGAAACTTTGGGGCACTCTTTGAAGTACTTTGTGTTGGTTGGATGAATCTGAGATTGTGTGATGCATATCGTATAATCATGCCCAAGGATACTTGAGGTGACAATGGAGTATCTAGGTGACATTAGGGTTTTGGTTGATTTGTGTCTTAAGGTGTTATTCTAGTATGAACTCTTTTATAGATTGATCCGAAAGAATAACTTTGAGGTGGTTTCGTACCCTACCATAATCTCTACGTTTGTTCTCCGCTATTAGTGGCTTTGGAGTGACTCTTTGTTGCATGGTGAGGGCTTGTTATATTATCTATCTATGTTATTATTGTTGAGAGAACTTGCACTAGTGAAAGTATGAACCCTAGGCCTTGTTTCCTAGCATTGCAATACCGTTTACGCTCACGTTTATCATTAGTTACCTTGCTGTTTTTATATTTTCAGATTACAAATACCTTTCTCTACTATCTATTTTGCACTTGTATCACCATCTCTTCGCCGAACTAGTGCACCTATACAATTTACCATTGTATTGGGTGTGTTGGGGACACAAGAGACTCTTTGTTATTTGGTTGCAGGGTTGTTTGAGAGAGACCATCTTCATCCTACGCCTCCTATGGATTGATAAACCTTAGGTCATCCACTTTAGGGAAATTTGCTATTGTCCTACAAACATGTGCACTTGCAGGCCCAACAACGTCTACAAGAAGAAGGTTGTGTAGTAGACATCAAGCTCTTTTCTGGCGCCATTGCCGGGGATGTGAGCGCTTGAAGGTATATCTTTAGATCTTGCAATCGAATCTTTTTGTTTCTTGTTTTAGCACTAGTTTAGTCTATAAAAGAAAACTACAAAAAAATGGAGTTGAGTTTGTCTCATACGCTTCATCTTTTTAATATCTTCAGTGAGTATGATGGAAAGGAAAATTGTGCTCAAGTGCTAGAAGAAGAATTACATAGAATGCTTGGCATGAAATATGTGAATGATGAGCATGATTGCAATGTTGTTATTATGAATTCCTTTAATATCCATGATGCTAATGATATGCAAAGCGACAAGCTTGGGGAAGCTATGTTTGATGAAGATGATATTTTTTGTCCCCCAAGCTTTGATGAGCCAATTTACTATGATGAAAGCGCCTCCTATCTATGATGATTATTGTGATGACATGTATGCTTTAAAGAATAATGATAACCATGAAAATTGTCGTCTTGATCTTAATTTTCAATCACATGATAGGTATTTTGTTGAGTTTGCTCCCACTACTATTCATGATAAGAATTTTGCTTATGTGGAGAGTAGTAAATTTTCTATGCTTGTAGATCATGAAAAGAATGCTTTAGGTGCTGGTTACATTGTTGAATTCCTTCATGATGCTACTGAAAATTATTATGAGGAACATATGCTTGTAGGAATTACAATAATGTCAAGTTCCCTCTCTATGTACCTAAAATCTTGAAGCTATACTTATTTTACCTCCCTATGCTAGTTGATTATTGTTCCCATAAGTTGTTTGCTCACAAAATCCCTATGCATAGGAAGTGGGTTAGACTTAAATGTGCTATTCATATGCTTCATGATGCTCCCGTTATGTTTCAATTCTTATCTTTTATGTGAGCATCATTGTCATCATCATGCCTAGCTTGAAAAGGCATTAAAGAAAAGTGCTTGTTGGGAGACAAACAAATATTTATCCTTACTGTTTTTGTGTGTCCACATGATTATGCTACTGTATTAATCATGTTTTATATCTTTTGTTTCAATAAAGTGCCAAGTAAGACCTTTAGGATAGCTCACGGTGATAGTTGTGTTGATCCTGCTGAAAATCAGAAACTTATTCACACATTAATTAGTTTTGTTAATTCACAGAAACGTGATTTTGATCTGATTCTTTTTGCTATGGATTTTTACACAAATTTCTTAGGACTTCCTAATTTTGTAGGATTTTTGGAGTTCCACAAGTATACGTTTGATACAGTTTACTACAGACTGTTCTGTTTTTGATAGATTCTGTTTTCTATGTGTTGTTTGCTTATTTTGATGAATCTATGAGTAGTATCGGAGGGTATGAACCATAGATAAGTTTAAGTACAGTATATATTACACCAATATGAATTTAGAATGAGTTCATTACAGTACCTAAGTGGTTGTTTTACTTTCTTATACTAACGGAGCTTACGAGTTTTCTGTTGAGTTTTGTGTTGTGGAGTTTTCAAGTTTTGGGTAAAGATTCGATGGACTATGGAATAAGGAGTGGTAATAGCCTAAGCTTGGGGATGCCCAAGGCACCCCAAGGTAATATTCAAGGGCAACCAAGAGCCTAAGCTTGGGGATGCCCCGGATGGCATCCCCTCTTTCGTCTTCATTCATCGGTAACTTTACTTGGAGCTATATTTTTATTCACCACATGATATGTGTTTTGCTTGGAGCGTCAATTTCTTTTGTTAGTATTTGCTTGCTGTTATTTAGAATAATGTTTTGCATATTTAGTTTCAATAAAAAAGTCAAGGATAGCCTTTGCCATGCTTATTTTGCTAGTATACATGTTGCTGTTTGAAAACAGAAAGTTTACCGCTGTTGCAAAAATTCCCTAGAAAAGTCAGAGAGTGGTATAATGTTGAATCTTTTTGCATAGTGAGATCTCATAAATATATTACAGTGGGAATTTTAGTTCATAATATTTGGAGTTAGGGAAGTATTGATACTCTTGCATTCTTTACAGACTGTACTGTTTTGACAGATTGCTGTTATGGTTACATTGCTTGCATATGTTTGCTTGTTTAATGATTCTATTTGAGGATAGGAGTATTAAATATGCATAAGCATTTAGTATTCAATGTTGAATAATAATTTTAGTGATTTGTTACAGTAGAAAATGATAAGGTTTTGCATTGGTTTATACTAACCTATCTCACGAGTTCTTGTTGAGTTTGTTGTGGATGAAGCTTTTGAGAAATAGAGAAACCATGATATGAGTGGAATTAAGGAGACACAAAAGTTCAAGCTTGGGGATTCCCAAGGCACCCCAAGATAATATATCAAGAAGTCTCAAGCATCTAAGCTTGGGGATGCCCCGTAGGCATCCCACTTTTCCTCTTCAACAACTATCGGTTAGTATCGGTTGAGCCTAAGTTTTTGCTTCTTCACATGAGTTGTGCTATCCTTGAAATGTCATTTTATTTTGTTTTGCTTTATGTTTGATTAGAGTACCAAGATCTGAAATTCTTTAATGAGACAGAGTCTTTGCATAGTTACATAATTATTTAGCTACTCATTGATCTTCACTTATATCTTTTCGGAGTAGTTTGTCATTTGCTCTAGTGCATCACTTATATCTTTCAGAGCACGGCGGTGGTTATATTTTGAAGAAATTGATAGTCTCTCATGCTTCACTTAGATTATTTTGAGAGTCTTAAATAGCATGGTAATTTTCTTAAATAATCCTAATATGCTAAGCATAAAAGATTTGTAAGAATTCTTACGAGTGTGTTGAATACTAAGAAAAGTTTGATACTTGATAATTGTTTTGAGATATGGAGGTAGTGATATTAAAGTCATGCTAGTTGGGTGATCATGAATTTAAAGAATGCTTGTGTTGAAGTTAGCAAGTCCCGTAGCATGCACGTATGGTTAAAGTTCTGTAACAAATTTGAAACATGAAGTGTACCTGACTTGTGCATCCTTATGAGTGGCGGTCGGGGACGAGCGATGGTCTTTTCCTACCAATCTATCCCCCTAGGAGCATGGCGTAGTACTTGATTTTTGATGACTTCTAAATTTTCTCAATAAGTATATGAGTTCTTTTGACTAATGTTGAGTCCATGGATTATACGCACTTTTACATTTCCTCCCTAGCCTCTTCGGTACCGTGCATTGCCCTTTCTCACCTTGAGAGTTGGTGCAAACTTCACCGGTGCATCCAAACCCCGTGATACGATACGCTCTATCACACATAAACCTCCCTATATCTTCCTCAAAACAGCCACCATACCTACCTATTATGGCATTTCCATAGCCATTCCGAGATATATTGCCATGCAACTTTCCACCGTTCCGTTCATCATCATCATGACACACATTACTTTTGTCATATTGCCATTACATGATCATGTAGTTGACATCGTATTTGTGGCATAGCCACCATGCATAATTCATACATGTCACTCTTGATTCATTGCACCATCCCGGTACACCGCCGGAGGCATTCATATAGAGTCATATCTTGTTCTAGTTTCGAGTTGTAATTCATATGTTGTAATGAAAGTGTGATGATCATCATTAGTAGAGCATTGCCCCACAAAAAGGCCAAAAGAAAAAAGGCCCAAAAGAAAAAAGAAGAAAAAAAAGAAAATAAATAAAAAGGGCAATGTTACTATCTCTTTTTCCACACTTGTGCTTCAAAGTAGCACCTTGTTCTTCATGAAGAGAGTCTCATATATTGTGCTTCAAAGTAGCACCATGTTTTTCATATAGTGAGTCTCATAAGTTGTCTTTTTCATACTAGTGGGAATTTTTCATTATAGAACTTGGCTTGTATATTCCTACGACGGGCTTCCTCAAATGCCCTAGGTCTTCATGAGCAAGCAAGTTGGATGCACACCCACTAGTTTTCTTTTGTTGAGCATTCATTTATAGCTCTAGTGCATCCGTTGCATGGCAATCCCTACTCCTCATGTTGACATTAATTGATGGGCATCTCCATAGCCCGTAGATTATCCTCGTCAATGTGAGACTTTCTCCTTTTTTGTCTTCTCCACACAATCCCCATCATCATATTCTATTCCACCCATAGTGCTATATCCATGGCTCACGCTCATGTATTGCGTGAAGGTTGAAAAAGTTTGAGATTATTTAAGTATGAAACAATTGCTTGGCTTGTCATCGGGGGTATAGAAGTTGGGAACATCTTTGTGTGACGAAAATGAAGCATAGCCTAACTATATGATTTTTGTAGGGATGAACTTTCTTTTGCCATGTTATTTTGAGAAGACATGATTACTTTGATTAGTATGTTTGAAGTGTTACTATTTCTTTTATCAATATGAACTTTTATTTTGATTCATTTGGATCTGAACATTCATGCCACAATAAAGAAAATTACATTGAGAATTATGCTAGGTAGCATTCCACATCAAAAATTCTGTTTTTTATCATTTACCTACTCGAGGACGAGCAGGAATTAAGCTTGGGGATGCTTGATACGTCTCCAACGTATCTATAATTTTTGATTGCTCCATGCTATATTATCTACTGTTTTGGGAAATATTGGGCTTTATTATCCACTTTTATATTATTTTTGGGACTAATCTATTAACCGGAGGCCCAGCCTAGATTTGTTGTTTTATGCCTATTTCAGTGTTTCGAGGAAAAGGAATATCAGACGGAGTCAAAACGGAAAGAAATCAACTGGAGAAGTTATTTTTGGAAGGAAAGCCACCAGATGGACTTGGACTCTACGTCAGAAGATACGGGAGCTGGTCACGAGGGTGGGGAGCGCGCCCACCCCCCTAGGGCGCGCCCCCTGCCTCGTGGGCCCCCCGAAGCTCCACCGACGTACCCCTTGCACCCATATATACCTACGTACCCTAAAACTTCTAGAACAGAAGATAGATCGGGAGTTCCGCCGCCGCAAGCCTCTGTAGCCACCAAAAACCTCTCGGGAGCCCTTCCCAGCACCCTGCCGGAGGGGGGATCCTTCACCGGTGGCCATCTTCATCATCCCAGCACTATCCATGATGAGGAGGGAGTAGTTCACCCTCGGGGTTGAGGGTATGTACCAGTAGCTATGTGTTTGATCTCTCTCTCTCTCTCTCGTGTTCTCTCTCGTGTTCCCTCTATGGCACGATCTTGATGTATCCCGAGCTTTGCTATTGTAGTTGGATCTTATGATGTTTCTCCCCCTCTACTCTCTTGTGATGAATTGAGTTTCCCCTTTGAAGTTATCTTATCAGATTGAGTCTTTTGTGAGAACACTTGATGTATGTCTTGCCGTGCTTATCTGTGGTGATAATGGGATATCATGTGCCCCTTGATGTATGTTTTGGTGACCAACTTGCGGGTTCCCCCCATGAACCTATGCATAGGGGTTGGCACACGTTCTTGACTCTCCGGTAGAAACTTTGGGGCACTCTTTTGGTTGGATGAATCTGAGATTGTGTGATGCATATCGTATAAACATGCCCATGGATACTTGAGGTGACAATGGAGTATCTAGGTGACATTAGGGTTTTGGTTGATTTGTGTCTTAAGGTGTTATTCTAGTGCGAACTCTTTTATAGATTGATCCAAAAGAATAACTTTGAGGTGGTTTCGTACCCTACCATAATCTCTACGTTTGTTCTCCGCTATTAGTGGCTTTGGAGTGACTCTTTGTTGCATGGTGAGGGCTTGTTATATTATCTATCTATGTTATTATTGTTGAGAGAACTTGCACTAGTGAAAGTATGAACCCTAGGCCTTGTTTCCTAGCATTGCAATACCGTTTACGCTCATGTTTATCATTAGTTACCTTGCTGTTTTTATATTTTCAGATTAAAAATACCTTTATCTACTATCTATTTTGCACTTGTATCACCATCTCTTCGCCAAACTAGTGCACCTATACAATTTACCATTGTATTGGGTGTGTTGGGGACACAAGAGACTCTTTGTTATTTGGTTGCAGGGTTGTTTGAGAGAGACCATCTTCATCCTACGCCCCCTACAGATTGATAAACCTTAGGTCATCCACTTGAGGGAAATTTGCTACTGTCCTACAAACCTGTGCAGTTGCAGGCCCAACAACGTCTACAAGAAGAAGGTTGTGTAGTAGACATTAGTATCCATCCTTAAACCAATCTTGGAAAATACTTTTGCCCCACTGAGTTGATCGAACAAATCATCAATCCTTGGTAGTGGGTATTTGTTTTTGATGGTGACATCATTCAATCGACGGTAGTCCACACACATTCTGAGACGGTCGTCTTTCTTGTCCGTGAATATTGCGGGTGATCCCTAGGGTGACGAGCTTGGGCGGATATATCCTTTCTGCAACATCTCATCAAGTTGTTTCTTTAATTCCACGAGTTCAGATGAAGGCATATGATATTACTTCTTGTATAATGGTGCTATCCCGGGCACGAGATCAATTGCAAACTCAAGCTCTCGGTCTGGCGGCATTCCTGGTAATTCCTTGGGGAATACATTAGGAAATTCACTGACCATGGGAATTAAATTCAATTCTTCAGCTACAGCAGTGAAGACCAGTTCTCTGTTGGGTACACTTCTGTGGGCATAGAATTTTATGGATTGCCCTTCCTGACTTGTCAGGGTGACTTCTCGGGTTGCACAGTTGATGCATACTTGGTATTGGGTCAATCAGTTCACTCCCAAAATAACATCCAACTTGGCAGATTCGTTGACAATCAAAGCAGTTGGAAAACGGACTCCCTTCATATCAATTTCCAAATCTCGACAGACCAGATTGCTTTTGAGTATGGATCCCGAGGATTGAACCAACATACTTTTTCCCAAAAGCGAGCAAGGAAATTTGTTTCGGGCAACGAAACTCCACGAAACAAAAGAGTGGGAAGCCCCAGAGTCAAATGAAATTATTGCGGGCATGTTATTAACAGGGAACATACCAATGACGACTTCGGGGTTTTCCTGGGCTTCATCTACGGAGAGGTGATGAACTTGCCCTTGAATGATCTTCTGGGCAGGGTATGGCCCCATGTGGTTGACTTGCCGGAATGGGCCATTTGACTTCTTGGGACACTGCCTGGCATAATGTCCGGTCTGTCTGCAATTGAAACAGGAGTTGTTGCACTAACACTCTTCGCGCACTGGACTGGTCACAACATTTTTGACTTGGGTAGTGGTCTTATTCACATTCTGCTGCCAATTTGGTTTGTACTCCACTTGAGTCTGCTGCTAGGTACGGGCCTTCTGCACGGGCTGTCCGTCCCTCTTAGGCTCGAATTTACGCTTGTGGTCATTATTTGCGGGTCGGTTGTCATGCACAGGCTTGTGCTCCCTTTCTGCGATGAGGGCCTTGTTTACCAAAGACTGGAAATCTGGAAAGTCGAGCATGCAGAGAGAACTCCTGAGGTGTTGATTTAATCCTCCGAGGAACTTGTCAATCTTCCTTTCTTCTGTGGCCACATCATAAAGAGAATAACGGGCCAAATGGTTGAATTTGTGTAAATATTCACTTACTGATAGATTTCCTGAGTGAGACTGAGGAATTCGCGTTGCTTGCCTTCATGATACCTGCGGGAATATGGTACTTGCGGAATTGGTCCTTGAAATTAATCCAAGTGATTTGTTCGCCCGCAGGCCACATAGCCTTAAAATTATCCCACCATATAGCAGTTGCTCCTTCAAGATAGTGGGTAGCGAACGGAACCTTGTCAGCTTCTTCCGTACGAGCAATCTCAAGCTTCTTCTCAATAGTTCGTAACCAATCATCTGCTTCCAGAGGATCAATCACTTGACTGAAACTAGGAGGCTTAGTCCTTTGAAAATCTGACAGCTTTGAGTGATGACCATTCTGATTTCCATTCCGCCCAACCATAGCTTGCACACTTTCTAATAACTCAATCAGATCATTGTTCCTTATTTATTCAAACATATGCATAATTTCCTCAGTGGAGGGTGGATTTGGTGGTGGAGGCGGTGGTTGCGGATATGTCTTAGAGGAGTGTCCTGCCTGTCTTGCTGAGCGACGAATAGGGACATCCTCACAAGCCTGCGTGCTGCTGCCTCCCCGTGTCATCCTACTGTTTATTTTTCCCAATAAAAGCAACCGCGATGAGCAACATCCAAAAAATGGGAGGAAAAGCCAGTGACAAACCCGAAAGAGCAAAACAAAGGAAGCGAGAAACACAGCGAACAAATAAAAAGTTTCAACATAATTATACATAGACTCGTACATGAAAGATAGACATCATGATGGGTGCGACTACTCGCATACATGCAATGATACATCATGGCTCACACAACTACATCCATACATCACATGACCACTGCAAATACTCAGACGCTCTAGGACTCTGGCAGTGCTGCTAGATCCTCTCCTGAGTTAGACCCAGATCCTGAACTGACGACGTTAACCGAGACCTCCGGGTTAAAAGTAACACGATGACGCTGCCTTGAGGGCTCTCCCTCAGATGTAGGCGCGGATGAGAAGGGATCATGGGAGCTGCGGGGGTAGCGAGAAGAGATGCCCACTCAGCAGGAGCACTATGTGGGTTTACAGTCGAGGTGCCCGAGCTACTCTAGGGAGTAACCGGGGAAACACGCGAGCTAGAACTGGGCACAATATAAGGATCCCATAGAAGGTGGAGTAGGGTAGGATCTAGCAGTGGCTAAAGCAGATCGAGCACGAGTTAGCTCTCGAGCTAGCTCATGAATCAGAAGATAACTAGCAGCAATATATCGAGAAAGGTGGGTAGTGTCACTATCAAACGCCGGATCAATGACAGGAAAGTGAACACGACCATCGTCGTGCAGAGATGGGTAGTAGCGAAAACCTGGGTGGTTCTGCATCCGAACCTCGGTATAGCGTAACTCAACAAGAACCTCAAACGTAGCAAACTGGACGGCCTGAGCGGCGGTGGATGCATAACTGCTCTGAGAGGTACGAGTGTAAGAGCCTGCTGATGAACTGTTGTGCAGAGTAACCACGACGTGATACTCGTACACAGAGTTGGCTAGACACTTCCGGTACACCCGATATGCTGGGTCGCACCATGAGGGTACAGTCGACGCCATACGTTACGAAGGAGATGCGGTGAATTGTATGGCATCAGCTCCAACTGGCACGGATACGGCACCGAAGCCATCTACACTCACAATTATTAGCTGGTTAGAAATAACATTAAATCTAAGGCATGCAATGCAGCATCTAGATGCAGACACTAACGGCATTCGATTTGCAAGCTAACTAATGTCAAACTTAATGTGTCGGGTTCTAGTGTGCCCTACAGTCAGCGCGGCTCTAATACCAAGCATTGTGGCACCCTGGCTCAGAGCAACCAGTTTACCTTGCATTGCCAACCCAGAGATCATGTCTCCTGGCAATACACAATATCTTGGTACAGAAAATACCACTTTATTGAGACTAGCGGAAGCATAGTGCGATATTACATCAATTAGCGAGGCCAAGCAGCACACTCGGTGCGGCTGAACAATATGTACATTATTTAGTAAAACATAAAGGGGCCTCGATCACGACAACTACTCGACAGCGGAACAACGACGTAGCGGGACTCCATAGCACAGGGACACCAATGTGGACACGATCTAGACTCGGCAGCACTCCGATCCAGTTAGACTTTCTTGAAATCTGGCATAACATGCCAGGTCAGTACATTGAATGTACTTGCAAGCTCACAACAAGCATAAACATAATGGCAAACAATACCAGGACATTTAATCCAGTTAAATGCAAATAGCAACATGCTACTCATGTAGTGAAACCAAACTTGTGCACTAGGTCACTCGGACTCTCTTACCAATGGGTTTCCTTGCAACCAAACGGTGATCATTCACAAATCACAAACGGAACCATACTCGGTTCAACGGGTTACCTCGTAACCAAACGGTGATCATTCACGGATCACAAATGGAGCCATACTCGGTTCAACAGGTTGCCTCGCAACCAAACGGTGATCACTCATGGATCACAAACGGAACCACAACGGTCAGTCTCACTGACATAATCATGATTCAACCAGTGCCATACAAATAACTTAGTGTGCAAGTTTTACTTTATAAAAGTTGATCCATGGTGTGACTTACTTACGAACTGGGCCCTTATTCACGGGCACGGCTATCGATAGATTAATACACTCTGCATAGGTAGCGCACTATACCCACACCACGGAACCCATGGCCTCGCACTCCCATTCGGGTGGACCAACGGCATTCCGATAGAACTCTCCCATTGCCATGACACTCTCTCGGCCACTCTAACCAACTCCCCACTGGGATAAGTTATCGGTGGCCCCGTGCCAACCAAAGGCATCACGGCCACCGTTGTGGCAAAACAAAACGGTCCCAAATGGGGACAAGGTACCATCTCAACAACAACGGGCACACAAGGTTATGCTTGCTTACCGGGCCAGGGTAACGCACGCCCATAACCTTCCCTTGTTGGAGGCACCAACAAGAGGCCTGACAACGGACCGACTAACGACCTTCCAATAAAAGGCAAAGGTGGTTGCACTGGTCAGCCCGATTCAGTGGCACCATGACCCGATCAACTTTATGTTCAAGTTCAATTAACATCAGGTTTAACTTGAAATAAAAAATGCTCGAGTCACCATATGCCATGCTCATGCAACCATATGACATGCATCACATATCACTTAGAAACAACAGATCAACCTCATCAAAGTTCTACTTGCACAAATCATCACTCAACTTTACTGCTTCTATCTTACTGGTCATTTATACTCATCATTTTTATTTGTATTTTATCATACGAAACTCATCATGCATATATGAAAAATAACACCGATGCTCATCATTCCATAGTCATGACAAAATCATTTAGTCCAACTACTCATGCTATATCTCACTAGTTCAAGCACTCATTTCTGTTAACTAAGCATCTTGATCATGACAAAATAACTAACACAAGCATTATTATCCATTTAATAACTATATGCAAGAAATATCATATATTCAAGTTGAAAATCATGGATATTGCAAAGACACCATGAAAATGTTTGTGTGCCTTGCCTTAGTGCAGAGGAGCTTCACACCCCTCCTGGGTAGCTTCAAGACAAGCTTCTCCTTCTGAAAAATAAATTCAAATGACAAAAAGAAAACATCAAATACTTCTGAAAATTACCAAAAAATCTAGACAGCAAAGAAAAATCGCATCTTTGGTGTGCTGCTAGGTTTTTCCAGTAAGAACACAATGCAAAAGGAATCAACTCAATTGCACTTGTAGATAAAAAGTTACAGTAATTTAGAGTTTCTGTTAATTTCTGAAATAGAATTGAAAAGAAAAAGA